>NW_009647013.1:1329066-1337219 GCF_000708025.1 Charadrius vociferus | reverse complement strand
TTTTTTTTTTTTTTTTTCCCCAGCAGTTTCAGCAGTTTTAGTGTCTCCTTAAAGCCCTCAAGCTTCAAGTGTCCATAAGGTCCCTCGGACATCCTCCCGTGGAGGATTACTCCACAGTTCCCCACAAGCATTTCCAGTAGAGACAGGGAAGGAGCTCATCTGTGACAGTCTAGACAGACCTGGTCGCCCCTGATTAAGAAAGGATGTGGCTGATGTTGTATGGATAAATAAAACACTGGAGGAGGGGAAGAGCTACAGACACTAAAGGACGTGACATCAGGAAGTAAAAGCCATGAGCAGAGACGCTAAAAATCAAAACATGACTCAAAACCAGGGAGATACTGGAGGACCTGCCCAGCAAAACCACAGGATTCAAAACCCTATATTTGACACCAATCTCAATAATTTTGGCAGAAAAAATACCCCTGAGCAGCTGGGGACTGTCCATTGGGTCCTACAGCCCCCTTACCCTGGGGCTGCGGATGTTGGCCATGGCTGAATGACACTGCACATTCACTAGCTCACACCCAGGCTTCACGGAGCAAAAATTGGTGGTCAAATCCAGGTGGGGAAGAAAGGATAGACAGCCTGGGCCCAGTCTGAAGAGCTCTCTAGATAGAGTCACTCTGACCGCAACGGCGTTCCCATGCCTGAAGGTCTCCCAGAATTGAACCAGCTATGTCTATGAGAACCAGGGAAGGCCATCCCACTTTCTACCTGAAGACCTGGTAGAAGGCGTGCTTGTGCTTGTTGTTCCAGTCCTCCAGGTCAATGCGCAGAGAGTAGTCCCCTTGGCTCGTCATCTTGTGGATGTTCTCATTGCCCAGCCAGAATTCACCATTGAGGTCCCCAAAACCCTCCCTGTACTCATTCCAGGTCCGGTTGAAGTCAACTGAGCCATCCTGACGCCTCTGGATGACTGTCCAGCCCCCACCTGCCAGGAGACAGAAAACATAAAATGAGAGTCTCCAGGGAGCGCCCAAGGGTCCCAGAAAGACCCCTTGCTGGTGTCACCTCTGAGGATCTATCTGCAGCTCAGCAAGGGGTCTCCTCGTCATGTGTCCTCCCTCCAACTGGCAAAACACAAGTGTTGGTTGCTGCACGGGGTTGCTACCCATCATAGGTCATGGGAAGAGGGTCCCACCTCTCCCATGTTGGTTCACGATGGTGTTACCCTGTTGGCTGTCAGAGAGTCATTCCGGATCTTAAGGTGGTTTTAAATGAGGGAGAGATGGTAGTTGTCAGGAGGCAAATGTTTTGGGACTGGAACAAACTGGAGATCCCGGAGTTTGGAGATTATTATGTACTGTTCCTGCAGCACCACAGAAGCACACGAGCTCTCCCAGTATTGTCTCACTGTCTCCATCTGCTCTCCCATCTGTCCAAATCCTTCTCTCCTCTCTCATTTTATTCCATTACTGTACACTTGGGGGGGGACGGGGGGACGGGACGTGGACGGATGGGACTGGGGCCATCTTTTGATTTGCTATTTGTACAGCCTGTCACTCTACAGTGTCCAAGACTGTCGATGGTCATGCAAATAATAGTAATGACATAACAGAGACCACACTGTCTGAACAGCCTGTTTCTTAATGAGCACGTGCATCCCAAAGCTGCAATCACCTGTAGATGCTCCAGTAGGCGAGATGCCTACGTGTGGGGAGCTGAACCCCTTCCTCCAGCATGGCATGTGCAGGTGTGACACATCCGTCTGGGCTGGAGTAGATCCACGGGGCAAAGAACTGACAATCCACCGCCCCATTTCCCTGACGATTGCGATTATTCTTCCAAAACTCAAATGCTGCAAACTAATTTTGTTAGTAAGTTTATGCCTTGGAGTGACACTAGTGTGGCCCATATGGATATTTAGACAGCAAGGGTGTGGGAGGTCAGCTGCTCCCTCATTTACACTCCAAAATGTCTGTGGGAGAGGATCTACCTCCCCCCTCTTCAATTCAGCACAGCTACAATTAGTGGTTGCCCACACATAGCCTTTGACTACCCAGAGATGCTCCACATACCCTCCAGTGACCAGCAGCTACTCCAGAAGGGCTTCTTTTTCCCAAAGCCCTGTGTCATATCCATGAGTCTGTTGCAAATATCTTGGATGCATGAGAACACCTCAAAGAGCATTAAGTGTTTGGATACAAAGATGCTGAGGGGAGTGGAGCATCTCTCTGCTGAGGAAAGGCTGAGGGACGTGGGGCTGTTCAGTCTGGAGGAGAGAAGACTGAGGGGGATCTTCTCAACGCTGATCAATCCTTCAAGGGAGGTGCCGGGGGATGGGGACAGTCTGTTTCCAGTGGTGCCCAGTGACAGGACAAGAGGGAACGGGCACAAAGGTGACCATGGGCAGTTCCATCTCCACCTGAGGAGGGCCTTCTCTGCTGTGAGGGCGGCAGAGCAGTGGCACAGGCTGCCCAGAGAGGTGGGGGAGTCTCCCCCTCTGGAGCCATCCCAAACCCGCCTGGACGCCGTCCTGTGCCACTGCTGGAGGTGCCCCTGCTCTGGCGGGGGGTGGCACTGGGGGAGCTCCAGAGGGCCCTTCCAGCCCTCACCAGTCTGGGACTCTGTGATTCAGACAACTGAATCCCAGCCATAATGTCTGGTTTGAACTGTTCTTCCAAACCCCTGTCCCTGGAGAAGAGTCCTGGACGTGCTGTTCTCACTGACTATAAAGTAACTTAGAAATACCTCAGATGAGACACAACCCTCAGGTTAGACAAATCCCACCCAAAGCTCTGCTGGAAGTTGTTGTAGACGCCTCCTCGCAGTACCTTCGGTGTCCATCTCACACAGCACTTCAATAGGCATCCCTCCGACCGAGGGCATGATGCTGTAGACCCCAGACCGCCGCAGCCCGTTGTAGTACACGGAAGCACAATCGATGGGGCAGTTCCTGGCATGCTTCACCTCTGAGCGAGAGAGCAGAGAGACACGGTGTTTAGCGCACAGCGTGGAGGAAGGGGCACGCAACCAAAACCAGCACGGTTCTCATGCAATCATAATGCAGAGTCGGACAAAAAAACCCAGATTCAGAGCTGCTTCTGAAGCTGAAAACCTCTGCAGCACGCTGGCTTCACGCCGGGGTGCAATGGGTTATTAGTGATAAGGTTCGTTAGCACAGATCTGCACTTCAGGATGCTGTGGCTGAGGAACAGTCTTCAGTTCAACTCTGGATTTTTTTTATGGCAACATAGAAATGATATGCAATTTGCCAGGCTCAAGTCAGATTATATCTGACACCAAAAACGTAGTATATGTTGATAAAGAGTGGGCTGGTTCTCCAGCAATGGGTGGTGTAGATAATAGCGGAAGGCTTTTCTTCTCCCAAACTGCTGCTGTGGGTTTTGTCTTACAAGGAAAGGGCATCAAAATCATGCTGGAGAACCTAAAGATGTTTTTAACTGGGATATGTCAGGTGGGATTTATTTCACCTGGCACCAGCCATCAGGCAGGTGGTCTCAGTTAGTCCTCAGAGACTTCTGCAGAGGGCAGTTTGTCCTGGTTTCATCTGGGAGAGGAGAGAAGAGCCACTCTTCCCATCTCTCTCCATCACCTACCAAAGGGCCTCAGCAGAGTTGTCTGCACAGAGCTCCACAGTGACATCTGAAGGCACCTTGGCTGGCTTTCAGGTGTCCCGTGTAAGTCCTTTCGTGTATCTACCAGGCTTATGTGGATGTCTCGGATGCTCAGGAGTGTTTTGGGTGACACTAGGCATGAGCTGAACTGAGACCCTACTCTAGCAGTGGAAAGACCACGTTGAATTGCTCTTTGTCCACACACTGTTTGCCTCGTTGTCTTAAATATCCAGCTGACGTGGGGACATGTGTATGTAGACACCCAACATGAAGCATCTTCCTCTGTCAGCTGAACCTCCCTGGTGGGATGAATAGCATCCTCAGGAAGAAAGGCACAAAGGCAACTCACACAGTTGGTTCCCCTTCATTTTACACACACAGCTAGACCAGCCTGAAGCACAGGGTGGCCTGAATACCAGACTGGGATCACTGGGAGAACCAGGAGCCTGAGGGAGGGCAGAAAGCATGCATGGGGGATTGGCCTTCCAGGAGGCACACAGAAAGGATGAGACGACAGGACTGGCAGATGATGAAAGCTCCCTGTGGATGGGAAAGTAACTCCAGGGGGGAATGATGGATGAAGAGTTGCAACATGCCATCCCACCAACTGGAGATCGTGGTAGCTGGGAGGTCCCATGCAGGCTTCAGGCTGGTGACAGATTGGGGACATCCTTTGAGGTTGGCATCAACCAGCAGTGTTGCTGCAGGGAAGTGTGTGGTAGAAACCACTTGTGTGCAGCAAGCAGAGGCCGGGGAGAGGCAATCTAGACCAGTAAGAATCTGGGACAGCAGGCAGAGCCCGATGCCACCCAAAGTTAATGAGCAAAAAGTGCTGCACCAACGGCCTGCATGTGGGCTTGTGTTTTCCAGGCTAGAGACATCACCATCCCAGTCATATCAAGTTATTGAGATGAATCCCAGCTCTGGCTTACAGGTGGCGGTCATGGGTGTAGACATCAACTCTGATGTTAGAACATTTCTTGCTCAGGGCTCAGAGGCACCTGGAAGCAGGTACCAGTGGAGCTGCTCATGCTAACCCCACCACGACATGGATGGCCAAAAGAGCTTTAAATGAGCGTAATGGAAAAGACTTAGACTAGTTGGGTCAGGGGAGAAGTAACGTGACTTTCCCCACCCCAGATATCACCAGCTTAAATCAGATCAAGGTTGGTAGGTGAAGGCCATCAGTGGTTCAGCTGTTCATCCCATCCAGCCTCCCCCTCAATGGAGAAGACAGACACTGTCGCTACCTGTCCCTCAACCGGAGTTCCCCAAAGGCTGGAAGGTTATTCAGGACAAGTATCTCTTTGTCCTTCTCCAACGCTCCTCCTGGACATCTACTTTGGGAGATGGGATTTGGGCATGAGGACCAGACCAGCACATCTGGTCTTGTCTTCTCAAAGACCACAACCTCCTTGCCATGGACCCAGAGACTTGAACAGGTTGCAAAAGCACCTCCAGCACCTCAAGGCTGAGCTTTGCAGATCCTCAGGTAGGCCCTGGTCAAAATGTTTTCACAGCAGCGGGTTCTTTGGCAGAAAATGGGGTTTTAGTTAAAATAACTTTGAATTCTTCAATTGAAAGTACCCATGTTCGATTAAAAAAAAACAACAAAGAAAACATTCCAGGGACTAGCAAGGAAAACAACCAAAAACCTGGCAAAAATCTAAATGCATTCATTAAAAAAAGAACGTGTGAGAAATAACAGAAAATGGTTGTTTTTCAAAGTTGAAGAGTTTCACCAAAGCTCTAATTTCATGCCGTGAATTTTTGAACAAAAATTTAAAAAAAGATCCTGTTTTTTTTTGGTGGGTTTTTTTTCTGGTGAAAAAAATAGTCCCTGGAGCTGGGAGGAGGCTCGTGCAGGTGACTACAGGTGGGGTGACAGTGGGAGCAATGCCAGCCTGGTTGTCAGAGCCTGACCTGGTCCCTGAGAGTGTCTCACACCATCCATGAGGAGAAAAATGAGCCACCAAGGGACAGGACCCCTCTCCTTCGCAGCATGGAAACCGTCCCCAGAGGTGTCCATTGCTCTGAGGAGCCCTCCTGGCCGCCTGGGAAAGGCAGGTTGGGTGAGATCAGACTCCTGGCCAATGCAAAGGGGGTTTAAAGCAGTTTTCCCACAGACTTTCCGTACAACCCTGGCCCAAGCGTGGCCAGCAGGGCGAGGGGGGATTGTGCCCCTCTGCTGTGCTCTGCTCTGGGGAGACCCCCCTGCAGTGCTGCCTCCAGCTCGGGGGCCTCAGCACAGGAGAGACATGGACCTGGTGGAGCGGGGCCAGAGGAGGCCCCGGAGATGCTGGGAGGGCTGGAGCCCCTCTGCTGGGAGGACAGGCTGGGAGAGTTGGGGGGGTTCAGCCTGGAGAAGAGAAGGCCAAAAAGGGGAGAGCTCAGAGCCCCTTCCAGTGCCTAAAGGGGCTCCAGGAGAGCTGGGGAGGGACTCTGGATCAGGGAGGGGAGCCGTGGGACGAGGGGGAACAGTTTTAAACCGAAAGAGGGGAGATTTAGATGAGATATCAGTAAGAAGTTGTTTCCTGTGGGGGTGGTGATCCCCTGGCGCAGGTTGCCCCGAGAAGCTGTGGCTGCCCCATCCCTGGAGGTGTTCAAGGCCAGGTTGGACGGGGCTTGGAGCAACCTGGGCTGGTGGGAGGTGGCCCTGCCCATGGCAGGGGGGTGGAACGAGATGGTCTTCAAGGTCCCTTCCAACCCAAACCATTCTGTGATTCTATAACCCTCCTCACGAGACGCTGTAAAGGCGAAGCACCACTCCCACCCAGCCCCAGCAGCTCCCCGTCACCTGGATGATGCATCTCCTCCTGCAGCCTCATCTCAGCGGGGCCGAGGCAGGTGGGATTGCGCCAGGCCCAGTCAGTCAGCACGGAGATGTTGTTTATCTGCGCCTGCATGTCGTAGAGCAGGGTGGCCTGGATGTGCTGCAGGGTGCTGGCCTCGCTGTACCGATGCTCCAGGTCCTGCACCCGTTGGGCCAGGCTGTGGTTCCGGCCGGCCGCCTCCTCGTGCTGCGGGCAGGGAGAAAGGTGGGATGGAGAGGATGCCTGGGGACCGGCACGGAGCTGGGAGCATGGCCCTGGGACCACCTGGGATGGGAGCAAGAGGCTAGAGGAGCACTCGCTACGTGCACCAACAGAGAGCAAGGACCCCGGGGATGGTGCCTGCACCTTCCCCCTCCCCCTGCAGCCCCATACCAGCCCCCAGCCCACCGTGGGAGCCACGGACAGCTTGATATTGCCAGGCTGTGGTGCAGGCAGGACACGCACAGGCAAGCCAAGGGCTGCAAGAGCAGGGCAAGAGTATGGGATTCCTCTCCAAACACCCACCGGTCTGCAACCCGTTGCAACATGGATGTGGCCTCTACATATTTAGCAGCCACTGTTGGAGTTCCCTTCCAAAAAGCTGTCCAACCTCCCCTCGAACCATCTAATGTTTTTATAAGGAGCTTCACAGCTTAACTACACGTTGCATCGTGAGCCACCTCCTGCTCTCTGGGCAACGGCTGGTGTCCTGCAAACAGCAGCAGCCAGGCTACGCAAGGAGCGGGTGTGATACAGGACCCCAGCTCCTTTCATGACCCTTTTTCTGCGTGTTTTTAGGACAACCAGTCTCTGGTCCTGTGTAAGACATACGTGCGAGCTGGCTGGAGACACCCACAGCTCGTCCCGGGAGACGTGCACCCGGAGCCCCACCAGCGCGCACCAAACATGCCCCAGATACAGTCACTGCAGACACGCTCGCCTCTGCTGTTCGGTTCTCCCTGTCCATTAGATGGCAGAGCAAGCCTTGAAGAGCACCTCCAAAGTACCACAGCAGCCTGGGAATCCCCCCCTCCCTGCCCTGGGTAACGCAAGAGCTCTACACTGAGCTCCCCAATTCCTCCCGAGGGTCTGGCAGTCCCAGGCCCCCTCTGCACTGGATGGATGTTGGTTTTCCATCAGCACTGCCCTTCCTTGTCCCCGACCGGCATATGTCTTCCTCCATCACCCACTCTGCATCACTGCCTCGGGCTCACAAGCCACTCCAAGACCCTGAAAATGCTGTGTGGAGCAGTCGACATGCTGAAGGGATGGGATACCATCCAGAGGGACCTGGACAGGCCTGTGACTGTGGTGGGCTTGTGCAAACCTCATGAAGTTCAAGACGGTCAAGTGCGAGCTCCTGCACGTGGGCTGGGGCCATCCCAAGCACAAACCCAGGCTGGGCAGGGAAGGGATGGAGAGCAGCCCTGAGGAGAAGGACTCGGGGGTGTTGGATGAGAAGCTCCATGAGCCGGCGATGTACACTGGCAGCCCAGCGAGCCCCCGGCATCCCGGGCTGCATCCCCAGCAGCGTGGCCAGCAGGGCGAGGGGGGATTGTGCCCCTCTGCTGCGCTCTGCTCTGGGGAGACCCCCCTGCAGTGCTGCCTCCAGCTCGGGGGCCACCAACAGAAGAAGGACATGGACCTGTTGCAGTGGGTCCCGAGGAGACCTCAAGAACGATCACGGGGCTGGAGCCCCTCTGCTGGGAGGACAGGCTGAGAGAGTTGGGGGGGGTCAGCCTGCGGAACAGAAGGCTCC
>NW_009647013.1:1321289-1328841 GCF_000708025.1 Charadrius vociferus | reverse complement strand
CTTCAAGGTCCCTTCCAATCCAAACCATTCTGTGTTTCTATGAAAGTAAATGAGTTTACTTTCTCATCTCCCTTTCCTCAGCATCAGGGGCAAATCTGGATTTTCAGGTGTCCACACAAGCTTGCGGTTTACTAAATATCCCTGGGGACACAGAGATCTGGCACTTGACTTATGACTACCTGCAAAACTGCAGCGGTGCTGCTGAGGGTTGGGGATGTCCTTCAGCTGGAAGGGGTTTGCATGCCCAGAGGATGTATTCTTCCCTTCCAGCTGCTCCAAGAACCCGGCTCACACCTCCATCCCCATTCCTGCCAGGACATGTCTCGGCTTGCTGTTCCCAGGAGATGGCATCACCACTGCCGGGTTATTGTAGCTGTACCTGATGGCTTTACGATATCTTCCCAATGCTGCTTGAGCATTGCCCCCGTGGCCCTGCCAAAAAAGCCTATCAAGCCCGTATCCCAAAATCCAGAGCCACTACATAGGCAGGGGCAGCAAGGTGGGAAGGATGGCGTGCAATGACATGGCGCTTTCCTTCTCAGGCTTCCAATGTCTCCGGCTCTACCATAAATCAGCCGTCCCCCCTACCTGCTCTGCGAGCTGTGACTGATACCGGCTTCTTCCAGCTCCCTTCACCCACGCATCAGCTCTCCGAGTAAACCCCATGATGCTTTCTCCCAGACAGTCCCCTCCTCCACAGTTGATACCTTTTTTTTTTTTCTTTTTTTTTTTTTTTTTCCCCCCTTCTGCTGCTGCTGAAAAATGGCACAACCGGACCACCACGATGGTGTCCTGCATCCCTCTGCTCCAGTGGGACCGGGGCTGTATTTCTGCACCGTGGGGTCCTGCTCTGGGCATTCCCCTTCACCGTGCAGACACAATAGGACTGCAAATGGACTGGAAAGTCTCCTATTGCTCCCTAAATTGTACTGGGAAGAAGGAAGCATGGCAGAGGTGGCATCAACACGTCTGACCCAATTCGGGTGCCCCCCGTTAGCCGGAGAGGAGCTGTGACCTGGAAGAGCCTGTTGCTCTCACTCAGCTCCGAAAGGGATGCTGAGCTCGGAGAGACATCTCCGCTTGGACAGACAAGCCCACGCTGAGCTCCTGGAGAAATAGCTGGTGACAAACCCCAGGGAGACCAACCAGCAGCAGCCGGAGGCTGATTTATGAAGGCGGATTAAGGGAGCAACAGCTCCTCGGTGGGAGGAACGGAGGCGGAGGAGACCTACCCAGGCTGACGCAGCGGGGAATTCGGCAGGGCGGCTCCTGGGAGATGCGAGGGGATGCGGGAGGAAAGCAGCTCCCCAGGCTGGGCACAAGTGTTGGGATGTGGCCAGACCAACGCAGCAGGAAAACTCCTTACGGGAGAGAGGCGGATTAAGGGAGCAACAGCTCCTCGGTGGGAGGAACGGAGGCGGAGGAGACCTACCCAGGCTGACGCAGCGGGGAATTCGGCAGGGCGGCTCCTGGGAGATGCGAGGGGATGCGGGAGGAAAGCAGCTCCCCAGGCTGGGCACAAGTGTTGGGATGTGGCCAGACCAACGCAGCAGGAAAACTCCTTACGGGAGAGTGCCGACGCTGCCGGGGAGCGGAGGCGAGCAGCTCAGCAGCTGTTGCTGCCTCTGGTTTCCTCCGTTCAGCTGTAACTCCCCGCGCAGCAGTCAGCTTTGCTTCTCGCTTTTCCCCTCCTCCGGTGCTTGGAGGGTGACAGGACACACTCATCACCATCAGCTAAACTCTCCAGATTTTGTTTTCTTCCTCCTTCTTCCAGGCCTCCCATCCCATTATTTTTTAGACTTGTGGAAAAAAACCCACCCTGATGTTGGAAGAAGTGGGTGGAGGTCTCCAGCCCACCCGCCCCTGCAGAAAGCAGGGCCAGTTTCCAAGCTGGATCCAGTTGCTCAGGGTTTCAGATCAGCTGAGGTCCAAAACTCTCTACAAATGAGCTCAGAAGATCTCAGAGGATGTCACCTTTCTGAGTGCGGCAGTATCTTGGTGGCACGGAGGTCACTGCCACTGTCCCCCAGGTATGAACCACTTGGAGACACCTAGGTAGGACCTGGGACCTGGCTGGTCCAGGACACCTGAGTGCTCTTTGTGTCCCTCTGCTCTCCTTGTAGGGTGAGGAGCCCGGCAGCACCTCACAGCAGACAAAACTCCTTCAGAGCTGCTCACCTGGGCTCCCGTCAAGGAGAAACGAGTTCTACCAACTCATCCCATCCTCCAGGAGACATCCAAGGAGTCCTAGCAGCATCTATGTCTGCATTCACTGCTCAGATCTCTACGAGATCAGCTGGAGCCCATAGAGACATTTGCATGGTAGATGTGGGAGGTGGGCAAGAGGAATCCCACCCTTAGGTGCTGCTCCAGAAGCATCCTTGTCCACCAGCTTCTCCCCAGCTGCCAGGCAGGGGCAGGAGAGCCAGGGTATGCTGTGAGAGCATCCAGGATCTGTCTAAGGATGATTAAGTACAAAAAAAGCATAGCAAATAGCAGGTAAAAGAAAAATAAATTTTAAAAAAAATGGCAGAAATTACCATCAGGTGATAAGGGAGACAACTAGAGGCTACAGCCACTGCTGATGGACTGGGAAGGGACCTGCTGGGGTACGGCCTTGAACAGGGTCCACCTGAGCCCTGCAGCAGCTAAGAAGGGGGAAACACAATTATCAGGAGCATTAGGGGCTTTGTGGGGCTCTGTGAGACTTATTATGGGATGTTTTGGGGAAAGGTGGGGAATGGAGGGAGGGTGAGGGTGGATGGGGTGGGAGATGAGTGTAGGAAAATGGAGAGATGGGGGAGGCTGGACATGCTTAAACCGGCTGCCAGTCAGTGCCCTTCTCCGGCTGAGACACTGCAGTCGGTCTTCTCTTCCCATGCAGCCCTTTCCTTAGCTTATTTCTTTCAACGTAACCTCACTCTCTCCTAAGTGTGGGTGCTCCAGGGTCTCAGCGCCTGCAACTGGAGGGACGTGGGCCAAAAGGCTCGCAGGTCAGGGGTGTACATGCGTGTCCATGTGTACGCGCATACACATGTGTATGTGCATACGCATGTGATGGATGTGCGTATGTCTACGTGCATGTGCACGTATCAGAAGCTGGAAAGACCTGGGAGGGTTTGTATTTCCCCGGTGAATGTAACTGTGTGTATGTAACCCACTAGCAAAGCTCAAGCTGGACCAGCCGGTGAGCAGGAGGAGACCGGCATGCAGGGTGAGAAGGTGTAGGAGCTGGGCATGGACGTTAGATCCTGTGCTCCACATCTCATTTCCTCGCCTGAGCACCACGTGCCCTGTTTGAGGCCATCAGCTCAGCTCCCTCAACAGCCACCACAAGGCAACCCATGTCTCCGAAGGGAGATTAGTTCTCCTCCCTCTTCCCTCTGACTCTGAAGACACCCTACACAAGCACCATAGACCAAACACCTTGCCTTTAGATGGGTCATTTCAGAGCCTGGAAATGAAGAATGGATTTAAAGCATGAACTAAATCATAGAATCATAGAATGGTTTCCAACCTAAACCATTCTATGATTCTATGATTTAGTGCTTTACCATCCATCTCCCTCCTTGGCTCTGAGCTGGAGAGCTCCGTGAAAGACCTGCGGCTCCAGGTAGCACAGAAGCATGGAAGGACAGATTAAACAGTCCTAAGGGGCAAAATGTCACCGAGGGGATGGATGTGGGAAGTCAGGAGACCGAAGACCTATTGCACCAGCTTGTTCCAGTGCAAGTGCAAGGAGAAAATGGGAGAGGTGCAGTGGAACATCTCGCTCCCATGGAGATGTCCACCCAACAGCATGGCCGTGGCAGGGCTCAAACAGCCCTGCAGCCTCTGGCATGGCCTCGCTGTCCCCGTGGGGCTGCTCAAAGGAAGCTCTCCAGACCAGGAGCCCAAGGACGAGGATGAAAGGAAGCCAAGTAGAGAATAAATAAGCCCCAGAGCCAGGCTGCACCCGACCTCATCTCCTCCAAGAGCAAAGACAAGGGTGCTGTTCACCCGGTGATCTCGGGGCTCTTCCAGCTGACACCAGTAGATGGGATGAGCACCAGAAAGGAGACTGCTGGAAGGGTGCTGTGGGCTGGAGGTCAGGGCTTCTCCTGCTTCGCCGTGGCCATAAGAGGTGCGGTCCTTCACCACCCAAAACTCCAGGTCTAATCTAGGGTCCCGCTATGGGCAATGGGATGTTTCAGCAACCCCGTCTAGGCAGGCTTGGAGATGGAGGAGAGAGCACAGACAAAATACTGAAGGGTTTGTGGCAAATATTAAGAAAGGTCAAGCTTGGAAGGTTCCTGAGCCATCTCAGTAGAAGCAGATGGGGTTTAATGGATATCCCAGCCCCTGGTCAGGACAACACCATGTGCTTCACTGGGTGTCCTCCCTCTGCAACTGCTGGGAGCTGGAAGGGACCATGGGGAAGGACCATGGGCACCCATGTGGAGGGGTTCTGTGAAGGACAGCCCTTTACCTGGAGCTCGAGGACTTTGATGCGGTGCCGGTGGTTCCTCAGCTCCTCTTGCAGCTCCGAGATCAGCTCCCGCAGCTCCAGAACCTGCTGCTTGCGCTCCTCATTCTCGTGGAGCCAGTAGGACACCTCATCAGTGCAACGAAACATGTCCGGGCACCGCTGCTCGTCCCCCTGTGGCAGCGTGGCCACGATCTTACAACGGCCGTTGGGCAGCACCTGGTTGCTGTACTCCCCACACCGGATCAGGCCCGTGCCCTCCTGGGGACCCTCGTGGTCTCTGTACGCCGCGGGCAGGGACTTCTGCAGCGAGGGGCTGCTCAGCACGGCCATGAGGATGAGGGATAGCAAACCTGCCCTGGCAGAGCCGGTGCAGGGGCAGACCTCCATCAGGCAGGTGAGGATGGTCCCCAGAGATGACCCAATGTGTCTCATCATCGAACACCGTCGGGGAGAAAGGTGGCAGTCCCCAGGGCATAACACCAGGTCTTCTCCCAAGAGCTAGTGGGTGAGGTTGCAGCTATGTGGGAACCGAGCATCCATAGGGATCCCAGAGCTCCTGCCAAAGGGGTCACTGCAGGCAACGGACCCGTCTGTCCCCATAGAGCATCCTCCCAAGTGTCACCTTGTGGCCACCAAGCTGGGACCAGCTCCGGTGGAAGATCCTCCACTCTCCTGGCCAGGCTCCACCAGCTTCGTGGGCTTTGTTTCCCCTCCTGCAGAGCTGCTGCTTGACTTGGAGGGTGCTAAGGTCTGGCCAGGGGTGGTCAGCCCCTCCGTCTGCGCACACAGAATCATGCACGGGAAGGAGCTGTCTCCCCTGGATGGGGCATCCCTCTACGCCGTCACTCCCTGAAATGTGGACCAGAGCAAGGAGACAGGTGATGAGCAACCAACCCTCTCCACCATGCTGCCCACCTGCAGCAAACCGACAGGTCCCTCCACCTTCCCTGGCCCCCTCCAGTCATCACCATTGCCCAGGAACACAGGGCACGGATTTGGGGCTCTCTCCATGTCCTTGTCTATGACATTTTCTTGGCAAATGCAACTATAAATGGCGTTATGATGATGAACGGTGTCATCTACATGGGCAGCCTGGTCCACCAACCCACCTTTGGCAGTGTTAGACCACCAGCCCGTCCCAGGGGCAGTCTGGATGAGTGCTGGCCATGGGCTAATTGCCCCACGTGGGCTCAGATCCAAGAGGGGATGGAGGGATGGTGGCCTGGCCACCATCCAGGTGAGACAAAACACAACTTGGTCACTTTTATCCAGAGAAATCAGACTCCCCTTGCAGCTAGAGCTGCCCTCCAATCCCTGCCCGACACCAGGGCTACCAGCCACGGCATCACGCTCTGAGTCTGCTCCCAAGGTTTTTCCTGACCAAAAGCCATCCCCATCCCACTCAGGTGAGGATAGGGAACTGGGAGGAATGTCACAGCTCCCCAGCAGCACCCCAGGTCCCAACATACCTTCAAAGGTCCTGGCCAGGCTCTCCGGTGGCAAGAGCAGAGAGCAGTGAGCACCGACTGGCCATGGGGAGCAGGGTGTGATTTAGGGGACACTAAACGCTTATTCCCCCTGATCCTATCACCGCACTATAAATAGGGCCAAGAGAGCCGCTGGTCTCAGACGACGCACGGGAGGGAGGAGCGCGGGTCCCGGCGTGACCTTATCAGCATACATGGGATTAAGCCGATGTCTTGGCAGGAGGGCACGGCTCCCCCTCGCCTAGAAAGCCCCTGTCCCACCCCGGGGATGTGTTTTGGGGAGAGGACAGGTTCATCCAGCGTGCAGTGACCTGCCCTATTCCAGCAGTTTGGGGGGGAGAGCTTCCCAACCTGGCCATGGATGGGGGCTCAGGGTGGGGTACGGCCATCATTCATTTTATTCACTAGCCCAAGGCTTCCTCTTTGCTTTTGCAAGGGAGTAATGTCAACAGGCTTGCTTAATTAAATATGCTAATCATTCATTCATAGGAATGCGAGCTGAAACCAGAGGTTTCTGTATTGGACAAAAGTGTTGGCTGTTGGGTTTTCTTCCTTTCACATAAAAAGTTTTCACATGATGTTCCCAGACTGATTCCTACAAAGGAGACACTCAAACCAGCTCAGATGGCCTCCAAAACCAGAGGAACTGCCTGGAGAAGAGGAGCTTCATTAGCAAACGTCTGCTCGGGTGGATTGGAGAAGTGTTGAACCTCACCAGTCCTCCAGCATCTGGGAAGACGGCCATGCCCAGATGATCCTTTGGAGGACTTGTCACCTCCATGGACGGGACCCTCCTGCACCACCGGTGGCCCCCAGCAAGGCTGTGGGTCTGCGTGAAATAAGGGGAGGACACAGCTTGCGTGACACCTGAGCATCCCAATCCTACATATCGTGGTGGGGCTGTGTCCTGCCTTGACTTCCCCACAGCTGGATCACCAGCCCTGCGGATCCAGCCTTTCTTCCCCTGGGAAAGATAAAATCTGAGTTTAGCTCTAGGGTTAGGCAGAAAAACTAAAAGCCCGGCTGGATCACCAGCCCACAACTGGTTCCTGGCTTTGCTTTAGGCCTGTAAAAATATTAGATGAAGGGGTTTTACTTGTTTTCTTTGTCTCTGCGAGTTGGTCAGGGCAGAGCAGGGGGATGTGCTGCCTCTGAGTACTGCCAGCTCAGGACGTGGTGCTGCGCCCCTGGGGTGGTTTCTGCATCTCCAGCACAGCAGGCATCTCTGAGTCCACATCCACCACCCAAGGTGGCTCAGAGAAGCAGCAAGTCCCAGCAGCGTGTCCCCCGTGCGAACAGAGGCTGTCCCAAACCCATGCACACTAACAAATGGAGAGCAACCAGCCCAGGCAGGGAGCAGATCACCCCAACTCCCCCCAGTTGGGAGAACCTACCAAGGACACCTCGTCTTGCTCAGGCAGGGACCTGGATTACTCCAAAAATCACACCTCTTCACACACGCTACTTCCAGTGAAGCCACCCTCTGCTCTTTCTCAAGCATGGCCGGGCTTTTGCTTCAACAGGCACTTGTGGAAGAGAAATAAAAAGGCTGAAGTGTCCTCCTTGGAGCTACCAGGAGCTGTGCCAGCCCAGCAGG
>NW_009647013.1:1312138-1321242 GCF_000708025.1 Charadrius vociferus | reverse complement strand
TGAGATCAACCCACAAAGCTCTGCCATGGGGGACGCCAAGAGAAGTGCTGTGCGAAGGAACACCAAGGGCAGTGGATGGGAAAAGGGGGCTGAAGGCAGGGGGAGCCAGAAAAAAGTCATTGCAGGGAAAGGGGGAGTGGTGGTCCATCTGCACATGATGGATGTGAAGACCTTTCGGTGCTGACACTTCTCTTTGGGCTGGATCCCACCCCTGAACCAGCAAACCCCACTCCACCACCACAAGAATTGTTCCTCTGGCCAGATGTAGACTTTTGCCCTCCAGGTTGGTCCTGAGCCACCCTGTGGCCAGCAGAGAGAAAAAGGATGTGATGGTAGACGCCGACACAGCTATAAAATGAGTTGCACCCCATAGCCGGCTCTTTATGGGGTGGTATAGAGGGGAATCAGAGCAGGGGACCAAGGGGAACGTCTCACTCTTGAATGCCAGCCAAGAGCTCCTCCAGCACGATTAGCTAAAGACCATCTTTCCTTTATTGCACACGAGTGGATAGACATTTAACGTGCTTGTCTATAATGAAATCCATTATCCTCATCTTTCACGGAGGCCCTACAGTTCTGGTTCCCCCTTTTCATGGCTGGAGGTGGCGGGGGAGAGGAGGTGGAGGAGGGATGGAGCCAGGTACAGCCAGGTCCTTTGTGCGGCCACTCAGGAGGCACTCTCCCCATAAATGTTTGGGCTCCTAAATGGATCTGACCTCCCTTCCTCCAGCCCCTTTCCTTTTCATTTTCTTTTCCCCATTATCCTCGGGGGAAAAAAAAAACCAACGACACAACAAACCCTCGTCCGGATCATTAGCGTCAGAGGCGGAGATGGGCGCCGAGTGCCACATGGAAGAGGCGAACGTACATTTCATTCAATGCCCCTCGAGTGGCGTTTCGCTCAAGGCTGCTTCTTCACAAAGGGAGATGTGAAAATGGTCCCCGCTGGCGGCTCGCCGCCGCCGGCCGCCCCGACAGGGCTCAATGCAAAGCTACCTCTTCAAGGAGACAAAGCTCGGCCATTTCTTCTGCTTTCGATTGATGTCTCGGTTGTTTGGGGAGCATTTAGTGAAGAGGGGAACGGGGAGGGCAAGGGGGAGAAATTCAATGAGAGAGCCCGGGCGATGCTAATAGAGATAACAACGGCTCTGAAAGACCCAAGGTTGAGTGCTCGGCGTTTGGTCTGCCCGTCTTCGGCATCCTTCCCCACTGTTTGGGGGGGATATCAGCTACAACCCCTACAGCGGTCCAGGATTAATTGAAGCCAACACCAAGAGACTCGGGTACCCCTTGGCCAACTGTTTCCCAAGTCGTAGATGCAGAGTGCACCACCCTGCTGGTTTTCAAGTGTGACAGTGAGTAGCTGTTGTTGAGCATCCATCTCCCCAACATGGTATGCAGAGCGGCACCGTGAAGCCTGTGGTACCTCCATCATCCGCTGCCCTGAACATGTCTTCTTCTGCTTCTTCCCAGATGCAGGAATGCACAACATTTCCATGGGCATGCAACTTCTTGTCTTCCCGCTCCATCTGCTCCCCGCTGTAGTTTCTGGAGGAGATGAGGTCCCCACCACCATCGCCCAGGTCCCCACCACCATCTCCCTTCAACACCTCACACGCCCTCGGTGCGCAAACAACCCACCAGCTCTCACGTGGTCTGTCTTTGAGGGAGAAAGGGGAAAAACCGCAATATTTCTCCATTTCTTCTTCCTGCCCAAATAAGTGAAGAAACCCCCCAGGTATCCCTGGGTAGTTGTCCAGCCCTGACCCTGCCTTGGTCTCCTGGAGGAAAGGACAAACTAACTCAACTCTACCCACCCCAACCTCTTAGGATTGCAATGACCCAAATTAGCTCCCACCACTAACACCAGCAACCAGGGATTTGTTATAAAATAATCAGCAGTAGAGGCAGTTCAGGGGTTCCTGAAGACCAGGAACCCCAAAATCAGAGTAAATATTAGTGCTGCTCCTCTACCCAGCAGTCATGCTCCTCAAATATCATCAACAGCCATACCCTGAGGTACAGGGACCGTGAGTTTCCAGGGCTCACGCTCTCCGTCAGCCCCAAGCCCTGGATGCAGAAGTGCCCCGGGATGCCCTGCCCTGGGTAAGCCCTGCCCGGGGAGGGAGCATGGGATGGAGATTTAGGGTCCAGCTGGAGCTGGGGGGGATGCCTGCACTCAGGAAGGCACCGCAGGTCTTGGGGCCGCTTTGGGATCCTGCAGGGATCCGGCTCTGCCCGGGGGTTTTGCTAAGCGCCTTCGCCCTTAATCCTCCCCGGAGAGCACCATCCCCGGGCAGAGGCAGCATCTCGAAGGGGCGAGCGAGGCCGTTCGCCACCCCGGGGGGATGCTCCTCTCTTGGCTCCCTGCAGCCCCCCAAATCTCCCTCCCACTCCCTTTCTCCTCCTGCAGTTTCAAAGTGTGGTTTAAAGAGAGCTGAAGTAGCCGGAAGGAGGAAAACCAGGACACGGCTGAGTGTCAGCGGGGCTGGGGGTGGTTCTCCTCCCGCGGGACCCCGAAACGCGGCGTGAGCTCCGGGTTGCAGGAATGAAGTCCCTGCTGGGCTCCTAAACCCTGCTGAAAGCCGGCTCCCCCTCGCTCTAAGAAGCTGTTAATCCCTCTTAGGGGCACGGGCAATAATCGGGGATTTGGCTCTGGGTGTGCAAATGTGTGTGTGTGTAGAGCATGTGCATGTGTCTGCCTGTCTATAACTGGCTCAAAAAGAAGAGAAAGAAAAAGAAGGAAAGAAAATGCCAAAGTGGATAATCTGGGGGTTCCTGACCCTACTTCTCCTATTGCCCCGGGGGTGGTCACCCCCCAGGGATGGAGCGTAGCCATGCTGGGCAAGAGGGGATGATCCCATCCCAGTCCCAGAGGGAGGGCAGGATTTACCCCGGCACTTTTAGCCCACGGTCTGGGCTGGCTCTGCTGTCACCGAAGACAGAGCCGCATCCCAAAGGGACCTCTGTGTCCTCACATGGGTGACAAGGAGGGAGGAGATGCTCCGGGCAGGAGGGGCGACCCTCCATGGGGACAGGACAACCCCTCCAGAGGGACACAGCTGTGCCCCTAACCCAGCCAGGGATTTGCTGACCCCATTCTTCCAGCCCAGAAAACAGGACGATTTCCAAATCCAGGAGCCAAAAATGAGGTTAATTCAGTCTAAAACCAAGGTGAAATATTTACTTACTGGTTTTGTTAGTTTTGGGGTGGTTTTTTGTTGCCAGCAGCTGGAATTGAGTGAGAGGTGCACCTTGGGGAGGGTTTCCTATACAACGTGCTGCCTCACTCATCGATGGCCGCTTGCGTTCCCAGCTGGAGAGGCAGCTACCTTCTTTCTGCCCCCCACAGCTGCTCTGAGGGGTTTCAACCCAGTCTACAACCAAGAGAGCTGAGCCTTCGTAGAGAAAACGGACTTATTCCCACCCAAACCGTAATTCCCTGCTGGGGGCTACAGCCCCAAAACACCCCAACCATCTCGCTGCTCCTGCAGCACACTCTCTCCAGGACGTCTGTGTCTTTCCTGTGCTGGGGATGCCCAGGCGTATTTTTGATCCTTTCCACTTCCAAGAAAAAAAGTCAACTGTATTTCTGTCAAAAACTCTTAACGAGGGGGATATAAATCACAATGAACAGGGGTCAGGACCATTAGTTTCTGCTTTGCAGCTCTGTGCTTGCAGGAGTGCTGAATGGGGACATGGATGGGGTTGTGAGCCTGGTGATACCTGGTGACACCTGATGATGCCCTGGTGATGCCCTGGTGATGCACCGATGATGCTCTGTTGAAGCCCAGTTATGTCCTGATGATGTCCTGATAATGCTTGGTGGTGCTTGGTGATACCTGATGACAGCTGGTGATGCCCCAGTGATTGCTCTGGTGAGGCCTGGTGAAGCCTGGTCATGTCCTGATGGTGTCCTGATAATGCTTGATGGTCCTTGATGATACCTGATGATAGCTGGTGATGCCCTGGTGAGTCTCTGGTGAGGCCCAGTGAAGCCTAGTCATGTCTTGATGATGCTTGGTGGTGCTTGGTGATGCCTTGGTGATTCCCTGATGATGTCCTGATAACGCTTGGTGGTGCTTGGTGATGCCTTGGTGATGTCCTGGTGATGTCCTGATGGACGTCTGTGTCTTTCCTGTGCTGGGGATGCCCAGGCGTATTTTTGATCCTTTCCACTTCCAAGAAAAAAAGTCAACTGTATTTCTGTCAAAAACTCTTAACGAGGGGGATATAAATCACAATGAACAGGGGTCAGGACCATTAGTTTCTGCTTTGCAGCTCTGTGCTTGCAGGAGTGCTGAATGGGGACATGGATGGGGTTGTGAGCCTGGTGATACCTGGTGACACCTGATGATGCCCTGGTGATGCCCTGGTGATGCCCTGGTGATGCCCCGATGATGCCCTGGTGATGCACCGATGATGCTCTGTTGAAGCCCAGTTATGTCCTGATGATGTCCTGATAATGCTTGGTGGTGCTTGGTGATACCTGATGACAGCTGGTGATGCCCCAGTGATGCTCTGGTGAGGCCTGGTGAAGCCTGGTCATGTCCTGATGGTGTCCTGATAATGCTTGATGGTCCTTGGTGATACCTGATGATAGCTGGTGATGCCCTGGTGAGTCTCTGGTGAGGCCCAGTGAAGCCTAGTCATGTCTTGATGATGCTTGGTGGTGCTTGGTGATGCCTTGGTGATTCCCTGATGATGTCCTGATAACGCTTGGTGGTGCTTGGTGATGCCTTGGTGATGTCCTGGTGATGTCCTGATGATGCTTGGTGGTGCTTGGTGATACCTGATGATAGCTGGTGATGCCCTGGTGAGTCTCTGGTGAGGCCCGGTGAAGCCTGATCATGTCCTGATGATGCTTGATGGTGTTTCGTGATGCCTTGGTGATGCCCTGATGATGCCCTGGTGATACTTGATGACGCTTGGTCATGCCCTGGTGATGCCTGGTGATGCCCTGATGTCGCGTATCACAGCAAGAAAAATCTGGCACACATGAGGAAATGAGGTGCGCTGGAGAAAGGTCATGTTATTATTTGTCCATTCACTGCTGTCCAAGAGGATTGGTGTTGGGGAGCGAAACCAGGACAAAAAAAAAATGCACCATAATGTGCAGGGGTCATCTGCCAGAAGATCAGCAACTATTTCTGCAACCGAGAGCCTCCTCTGAGCCAGCTTGGTCCTCACTAGGGAATGCCATCGCCTTGATCCCTTGGAGGGCTCCAGGAGGAAAGACAGACGTAATGGGAATAAAGCCTCGGCCCTTCAGCCAACTCAAGCCGGCTCATTTGTGATGGCCAAGAGGAGCCTGACTCCAACTTTCCAAAGCCAAGGAAAATCAAGCTGCAGACGCCTTCATAATTTCTAAAGGGATCATGACGGAGCTGCAGGACAGGGCTTCCCTGAAAGGCTTTGGCCAGTCGGGATGAATTTGCCAGCTGGGAAAATCAAGGTGAGAAAGATGAGGGAATTCTGGAGGTGCCAGAACATGTTGACATTTTGCGGCGTATCAACATTTGGGGAAATTCAGCCACAACAGGGGATAAACGCGCCAAGAGGTGCTCAAAGACTGCTGTGCAAACCAACGCCTTCCCTAGAGAGAAAACTCCACAGCCCCAGCTGCGCGTCCCAAATGACCAGCTGGTTTTCGAAGGAGACTTTGAGAGAGCAAATGGTCCTGTTCCCTCACCTGCTTTTGCGGGCTGCCTTGCGGCGGTGCCTTTCAGGGTCACGCACCCTCCACCCCACGTGCAGACAGCCCTTCTCCCCCTGTCTTTGGCTCTGCTCACCACCTACATCTGCACCAAGACCAGATGCTGCCTGGGAGCATCCCCAGGCATTGCACCATGGCCACCCAGAGCCCATTCACTGCAGCCAAGCTCCTCGAGGCTCTGGGTCCCCATCGCGCTCTGCTTGGTGCAAAACCAGTGCCACGCACTCTGTCCTGGTGGCAGATGTGTGGTTGGTACCCACCAGAGCATCATTTCTGTGCTCAGTTTTGGGCCCCTCATGACAAGAAAGACATTGAGGCACTGGAGCATGTCCAGAGAAGGGCAACGGAGCTGTGAGGGGTCTGGAGGACACGTCTGGTGAGGGGCGGCCGAGGGCCCTGGGGGTGCTCAGCCTGGAGAAGAGGAGGCTGAGGGGAGACCTTCTCGCTCTCTACAGAGCCCTGAAAGGAGGGGGCAGCGAGGGGGGGGCGGTCTCTGCTCCGAACAGGCTGCCCAGGGTAGTGGTGGAGTCACCATCCCTGGAGGTGTTTAAACAATGCATAGACGTGGTGCTGAGGGACGTGGGTTAGTGGCGGTTTTGGCAGTGCGAGGTCGATGGTTGGCCTCAGTGATCTTAAAGGTCCCTTCTGACCTAGACAATTCTATGATTCTAAGGACATCAGGGTCATGAAGGACAATCAGGACCTGCCAAGCATGGCAAGCATCCCCTCAAACACTTGTGCCACTGGAAATATTACTCTGATAATTAAAAGCGAGACATTTCTTTCCAGAGCAGGGAGATGGGCCGGGCAGCTCCCAGCCAAGGGATGCTGTCGGCGCTGAAAGTTGATTGCCTTGAAGGGAACACTGAAAACGATTGTGAAAAAGAAATCCATGAAGGGCTACGGAAACACCGTGACCCACACATTGCTCTGGGCACGCGCCGCTTATCGGCCTCTCCTCCAAACAAGCTGCAGTGAAGACGCGTCCTTCACCATGACCTCAGAAGAGCAGCAGGAAGAAACCTGTTGGAGCTGTAAAGGCTCTCGTCCCTGCAGGAGCTTTCTCGGGTGAAGGGTTTGCTGAGGTCTTGCACGGATCCTGCGGTTACAGTCGGTGCGTGATGTGTGCAGTGGGGTGATGTGACTCAAGCTCTTTGCAAATCGCAGGAAGAAACGAGAACGCCAGAAAACACCTACAGGCAAAAATATCAGAAGTCATCCCAGAAAACACCTACAGGCAAAAATATCAGAGTGACATCGTTCACAGCCTTAAATGCCTTTAGTTGTCTGTTCCTAGAGAAGTGCCCAATTTTGGTTCGAATCAGAGGGAATCAGGCACTATTATACATTTTAGTACATAAATAGCGCTGAGGAGAAGGCATTGGCATCGGTAAGCTCAGGCAGAGCAGCAACGAGCGCCATCAGTTCACATGCCACACAGCCATTAATTTCTTCCATTTTAGGTCTCATCCTGCTTTCATTAAAGGCAGGAGGAACACCAGGTGACCCCAGTAGAAAGGAAAAGGACTCCTCTCTCTGCGATAAAACTCACGTGTGCCACGTCCCAGCCAAAAATAAAGAATTTTTTTTTTTTTTTTCTCCTGGAGGCTGCCCTGAGCTGCTCTTGCTGTGGAGCTCAGGCACCTTCACGTGAACTTAAAGTCGGTACCAGGTGTCTGCTGGGCCAAGGAACTGCTGGTGGGATTCCCAGCCCCTAGCTTCAGAGCTGCTCTTGCTCCTACAGAGAGGCTACAACCAAGCCAACATCAACGTTTTCCTCCAAGCGCGAGACGCATGGCTTGTATTTCACCACCTACCGCGGACTCAAGGCAGGCATGGGTGGGTTCAGAAGCGACCTCCTTGACCAAACCCAGCTGAAAACCACACCTCCGGGTCTCCACAGACATGATTACCTCCATTTATGCACCCAAAAAGGCCTTAATCCTGCAAGTGATCTGCCAGTCGCTGGCTCCAAAGCTCAGATTTACCATCAATAACTCTTTTCTGGACTTAAAATCTTTAAGCAATGGAGATGCATAGTTTTATGTTGATGACCCCACGTTCTCCTCATCTTCATGTCTCCTGGGTCCCTGCTCCTTTTACCCTGCACAAGCCCTTAATGCAACCGCCCTGGGGGTCCATTCTCGTCCCATTTCACCAAATATGAGTTGATGATGATCCAGATGGACCAGGGTCCTCAGCACCACTCTCCACCCCACCAGCTGCACCCGGGCAGGAGCAGAAGTGGGTGCTGAGCCCAGGAGACCTGCTCAAACAGAGGACGGGTCAATCGTCTGCAAAGCACTGCAGGGAATCTGTCCTCAGATAAAGGGAAGGGGACTGCCTCAGCACCCAACGGCACGTGGCTGTGCTGGAGGGACATGTGGGTCCTAGGACAGAGCATCATGGCCATCACAAGGTTTTTGCAAGCCCCAGAGCACTTCTCGCCCCCGTGACGCTGGTGTTTACAGCCCAGTGGGATGGCTGCCCCACGTCCCACAGGATTTGAGCACAGCCGTGACATTCACACCCGGCCCCGGAGTTCATTCACACCCAGGTGCGACCTGTTCTCCAAATTAAAATGGAAAGGCCAGAAATCACGCCGCTAACGAGCCCGTTCACCCATGGACATCTCACCCCCGTGACCAGCCCTGCCGGGAACGGGCTGCACGTCCTGAGCGTGCGGCTCTTAACGGGGACAAGGTCGTGATGAAGCCACCAGATCTCATTCAAAGCACCCCTAAAATGAGGTCTCCAGAGCTGGGCAGGTTGCTGGAGCAGAGCCCCAAGGGATTGACTGGCTGGTGGCCACGCTCAGAGCGGGGACTGGAGGGTGCTACTCTTGCAGCGTGTAATTATATATGGTCCTGGACGGTCTTCAGATCTCCCCTGCTCAGGGAGAGGAAAGAAGAGGTTCCTCCAAATGGGATTTTCTCCCCGCTGGAGGGTCCTTTTCTTGTTGTCTTGGCTTCCCACCACTCCCATTCATCTGCCTGGGAGCTGGCTGCCTCCACTAATCATTTACACACTGGACTCTCAAAGGGAAATAAATAAATAAATAAATAAATAAAGATAAATAAGCTCTGTAATAAAATACAATGAGTATCCCACTGCTACACCGGGAACAGCCCTGCGCTGGGAGGGGGACCCGGTCACTCCAGCACCCCAACTGCCGGGGTGGCACTCCTGCATCCTCCAGAGATGTTGGGGGACCAACATCCCTGGGAGATACCGTCCTCCCCGGCACTGGGATAGGGGAGGATGAGCTCTGGCCGTGGTTGTCTCTGGGAGGGAGGTCTGAAAGCACCGGCTGCGAGGCCGGCGAGCACGGAGGCATCCAGCACGGGCTGCTGAAGCCACGGCAGGGGAGGGGTTCAATCCACCCCCC
>NW_009647013.1:1309468-1312044 GCF_000708025.1 Charadrius vociferus | reverse complement strand
AAATAAATAAATAAATAAATAAAGATAAATAAGCTCTGTAATAAAATACAATGAGTATCCCACTGCTACACCGGGAACAGCCCTGCGCTGGGAGGGGGACCCGGTCACTCCAGCACCCCAACTGCGGGGGTGGCACTCCTGCATCCTCCAGAGATGTTGGGGGACCAACATCCCTGGGAGATACCGTCCTCCCCGGCACTGGGATAGGGGAGGATGAGCTCTGGCCGTGGTTGTCTCTGGGAGGGAGGTCTGAAAGCACCGGCTGCGAGGCCGGCGAGCACGGAGGCATCCAGCACGGGCTGCTGAAGCCACGGCAGGAGATGCTTCATCTCAGCCCCTCACTCGCAGCCGTTCCGCTCAACGAGGTTTCCTAAACAGATTTCGCACCTCCCTTATAAACATAAACCGCTCAGATTGGCCTAATGAAGATGAAAGAGCCTTTAAAGTGGGTATCATAGCTCCGGTTTGGGCCATAAAGTATCTCAGAATAGCTCTCCGTCATGGAAAAATATTGCAGATCGGGGGATCTGTCAGGGAGGACGGAGGCAGCTGACGCAGTTGCGGGCGCTGCGGCACGGTGTGGATGGTTTGGGGATGGATTTGGGAAGGACGGGGGTCTGGAGAAGGTGTGAACCAAACTGAAATGCCACAGAGGATGTTCCTTGAACCTCTGGTGCTCTGCCTCTTTCATAACATGCTGTGGAGGGTTTCACCCAGTCCTGGGGTACTCGGGTAAATCTGTTGCACCCCAATATCCCTTGGCAAGGAGGTGCACATGTCTGCAGCCCTCTGAAGGACAACCCACCTCCTTTTTGTGTATTGTCAGCCTCTTCTCTGGCTGCTGAAAAGAGAGGAGGATCTCCAGAGGAGATGTCTCCAGGATTGAGCATCTCCACCCTGAGGCAGATGTCCGGATGAAGTGGCTTCACCACTTTCTGGGTCACTCCAGCCCCAGTGTCCTGCTTATGGGCTGCTCTCCCCGGGAAGTTGCCTTTGGGATGGCTCCTTTCCCTATAGAAGACCGTGTCAAGTAAAATAGGAGCAAATCCTTTGCCCACCCAAGGCGAGACCACATCTGCTCCCTGCTGGTAAGATCGTGGGCAAACCTCCATGTGTGGCTTCGCCATGCCCTGCAATTTGTCTTCTCATAAGCACACAAATCAACAACTGTGTTTCATACGGGCTGGTGGGAGGGCTGTTCGCAGCCCACATCGAGCTCTCGCTTGAGCCCAGACCCATCAAAAAAGGCTGTTAGGTGCTCTGGGAGGGTGGTCCAGCCTTCAAGGGCCACCTTGGCATTACATCCTGGGGATGGAAAATCCCCATGCGGATGTGTTTCTCCACCTGGCTAAGCCCAGAGCTGGAAAAAAAAAAAAAAAAAAAAAAAAAAAAAAGACCTTAAAATCTAAAAATCATCCCCTGATTCTGACACACAGCTGAGAATCGGTGCCGTCACCTTGGGATGCTTGTGGAGAGCAGCCAGCGGAGGTCGTGGGCAACATCAGAGGCAAATCCACCTCAAACATGTGAGACACGGCGTGTAAGAGGCCCTGGAAACCTTGGTAAACCAGCTCTGAACACCACCCTGCTGCTGTTAAACCTCCTGCACGGGGCCCGGTGGGGTTTTGGGGATGTGGTTTTTACCCCAGGGCAGAGTCAGGAGTTAGCAAAGCCACAGCCATCCACAGCGATGGTTTGCACGTCACCACCCTCTTTTGGGTGGGTAAAGACAGTTGAGCCCTCCAGGGATGAGCCAGCTGTCCTGGAGGGGGACGGGAGGGCTGGAAACTCAGTACCAGATGAGTGTCCCATCACTCCGAGCTCCTTGGATCCCCTCCCCAGGCTTGCTGCAAGGTGCTGTCCTGCACTGAACATATCGTAGATGATGGAGTATCCCTCTTGGTTGCCCATGCAAGGCTTGGCCAAGGTGCATGACAGAACCTCCTGGAAGCCACCACGGCTCTTCGATATGGACCAGCCAAAGGCAACCCAATAGAAAACACGAGTCCTGCTGGGTTTTGCGTGCTGCGCAGCAGGGAAAAGCATCCGCAGGCCAAAGCTGGTCCAGCTCGAGCAGAGCAGAGCAGAGAGGCTGGGGTTTGACGTGGGTACGGAAAATGAGTGGTGAGCCCGGCCGAGTCACAGCCCGCTTGGCTTCGCTTTCTCCCCACACCACGAAAACCCCTCCGTGCTCTGCCAAAGTCACCCCAAGGCTGGGAGATGCTCCCCCGCTGGTTTTGCACCCACAGCCGGTGGCCGCAGGACTCCCCGGCACGGCAGGCAGAGATGCCCGTTGCCTGCGCCCACGATGTCCCGAGAGGTTTGTTTTTAACCAAATCCCCTTTTATCCCACGGAAAAACAATCCCAAATCCTCAGCACCCATCAGAGCACCTAGCCCTCCCACTCCTGAGCCCAAGGAGCGACGGACGAGCCGGTAATACTCAACCCGTGCCAAACCTACTGCCGTGGGTGCCGGCTGGTACCCGGCGAAAGACTTTCCATCCGACCCCCCCTCCCGCCCCGACCAGCTTCGAAGCTGCAAACGCAATTAGCAGCATCGCTCGGAAAACTTTGC
>NW_009647013.1:1308588-1309103 GCF_000708025.1 Charadrius vociferus | reverse complement strand
GGGTCTCCCAGCGAGGGATGGGCGATAAAGCCCACCCTTCCCCCCCTCCCGACGCCTTATTGCCCTCTCGCCACCATTTATTGTGGCGTTTATTTGCATTATCGAGTGTTAATGTGTTACAGAGGGGCTGCCCGCTGCCGCCCCGCACCCTCCGTGCGGCTGCGCTGGGGGGTCCCGGGCAGCGACACCCACCGATTTGGGCAGAAGACAGAAAGAGAACCTTTATGTTTAAATTTGGGCTGTCTCACTGTTTTATCCCCCTTTCCTGACTGCTATCTGCTGCCATAAATCCACAGTCTTTTTTTCCCTCTGCTGAAGAAAGCCCCCCACCCTCCAGGCTCAACCTGGCGGCTTTTGCACTGTGGGGGGGTCAGCTCTCCCCTCCAGCCACGCATTTTGGGCCAAAATTAGAGTTTTTCTTCTGTTTTCTTTCAATGCGGGATGGGGTTTTCCTCCTGTAGAGCTCTCGCAGCGCAGGGGAAGGTGAGACACGGGAATCCCCCCTGAGTTAAATA
>NW_009647013.1:1306459-1308550 GCF_000708025.1 Charadrius vociferus | reverse complement strand
GGTTTGCAGGGGAAAAGCAGCCTGAGCATCCTCGGGGACCTGGAGCCAGGTCCCATGGGTGTCTGGGGACCGATTCCCAACCTCATCCTTGATGGCAATGGCCGCTTCAGCCTCCGGGTTTCGGCTGGATCCTGGGTTAGTTTTGGCACCCCCCGGGTCACGTCGCATCCCAAACACCACCATAGCCCTTCCTGAAAGCCCACCAACCCACTCCAACGCTATTTAATGTAAAATATTCACGTCTTTTACTCTTCGAATCCCAATTTAATATCATTTGCCGTTGTGTCTTCCGCCACGCAAGAGTTTTGCAGCCGCTCCAGGGGCATCGCAGGACAGGTTAGGAAGGAGCACCCATTTTTTTTTAGAGGACTCAGCTTGCAAGCCGCGAGTGGTTGGCAAGGGATGAAGCCTGAAGAGAGCTCCCTACCGCTTTCCCCTTGCAGCATCACTCATCTTTATGGGGTTCTTAGGAGGCGGCAGCAATCCCCGCCGACAGCGGTTGTCACCTACGGTAGCGGTGACAAAAGACCTGGGCTCCAGAGGGATGCCTTTTGGTTGGGAAGGCAAAAGGATGAGGCGGGGAGGGGGAGCGTTGGGCATTTTTTTGGAGCCGCCGAGCCGGAGCAGAGCGATGCGGGTGCGGGTGGGGAGGCAGCTTCAGCTGTGGTCTTCCCTTTTCCATGCCTCAGTTTCTCGTCCAGTAAAATCACCCCCATACTCCTGGGGTGGAGGGAAGGGAGGAAAGCTTTGCAGAAGAAAAGGTTTGCAGCGCTGTCGCATCTCCCGGGGGAGGACGGGGACAGGCAGGGGAAGGGGCAGGTCAGTGCCACGGGAGGGGGACCCTGAAAAGGGAAAGGGTAAGGTGGACGCATCAAAGAAAGCATTAAAGAAATTCCTGAAGGAAAAAAAAAAAAAGAGGTTTGGTTGGTTTGTTTGGTTGTTTTGGGTTGTTTTTTTTTTTCTTTTTTTTCCTCCATAGTTCCTACACGGTTTCTGGGCCCCGCAGCTCCTCACACCCCTCCTGCGAGCCCGACCTCTCACCCCCGGCCAGGATGGCGAGTGCGCTGTGGAGCATCCTGCCCGTGGTGCTGGGGCTGCTGCTCTGGCCCCCCGCCGGCGCCAGCGGCCCGTGCTGGGAGAGCAGTAAGTGCCAGGACCTCGCCAGCGAGGCCGGCGTTTTGGTAAGCTTGGGAATGGGGACCACTTTGGTTTCTGACCACCTCCCCATTGACCAGCGTGGTGGGCTGGGGGTGGCGGTGACGGGGATGTGATCACCATGGGGTGACCCGCGTCAAGGTGGGGTGATGCTTTGGACCCCATGACCCGCAGTTTTCGGTGGGCTCGTGCCCCGTGGCTTCACGCTGGGGGATGATGGTAAAATAACTTTTTGAGTTCCTCCACGGGTTGATCCAGCAATTTGGGTATCATCTTTACCCTGCGCCCACGGGTGCGTGTAGAGGGTGGTGGTGACAGGACAGTGCAGTGGGTCACCTTGCTGAGTTTGCTCCAGGGACCCCATAGTGGGGACTGTCCCCCCCTCCCCGGCACCGTTTCCAGCCACCCAGCGCTGGTTTGGTGCTCCAGGCTCAGCCCTTGAAGGTCCCTGCCAAGGGGGTGACACCACCATGGGGACCTCAACAGAGCACAAGCATGAAACCAGCTTGTGACACATCCCAGGACATGCAGTCAACCCCCTGCCAAACCCCCCTGTGTCCTCACCCTTCCCACGCATCTGGAGTGCATCTCCACCTCTGGAGCCCTCAACATAGGAAAGACATGGACCTGGTGGAGCAGGGCCAGAGGAGGCCCCGGAGATGCTGGGAGGGCTGGAGCCCCTCTGCTGGGAGGACAGGCTGGGAGAGGTGGGGGGGTTCAGCCTGGAGAAGAGAAGGCCAAAAAGGGGAGAGCTCAGAGCCCCTTCCAGTGCCTAAAGGGGCTCCAGGAGAGCTGGGGAGGGACTCTGGGTCAGGGAGGGGAGCTGTGGGACGAGGGGGAACGGTTTGACGCTGAAATAGGGGAGACTGAGATGAGATATGAGGAAGAAATTGTTTCCTGTGAGGGTGGTGAGCCCCTGGGGCAGGTTGCCCCGAG
>NW_009647013.1:1301114-1306203 GCF_000708025.1 Charadrius vociferus | reverse complement strand
TGAGCCTCTTTCGCTGGAACAGGTTTGGCCGGAGGAACAGCAGCAGCGGCGGCAGCGGGGGGCACAAACGGGAGGAGGAGACGGGGGGCAACCCACCGCCGGCATCGCTGCCCGCCGCCCCGCTGGCCCGACACGAGGAAGAGGAGGGAACGGGGCTGGAGCGGGAGGAAGGCAAACGCTCCTACTCCATGGAACACTTTCGCTGGGGAAAGCCGGTGGGGCGCAAGAGGAGACCCATCAAGGTCTACCCCAACGGGGTGGAGGAAGAGTCAGCCGAGAGCTACCCGCTGGAGTTCAGGAGGGAGCTGGCACTCGGTGGCACCGGGGCACTGCCCGAGGAGGAGGAAGAGGAGGAGGAGGAGGAGGAAGGCCAGGAGGAGGAGAAGGAGGCCGGCGGCTCCTACCGCATGCGCCATTTCCGTTGGCACGCGCCCTTGAAGGACAAGCGCTATGGGGGCTTCATGACCTCGGAGCACAGCCAGACCCCTCTAGTGACTCTCTTCAAAAACGCCATCGTCAAAAGCGCCTACAAGAAGGGGCAGTGATGGGGGAGAGCCCGAGGGGCTGCCCCCCCCTGCCGCCGCCCCCTCCACACCCCCGTAGCTTTAGCCTCCCGCTGGCATGTGTTTCACTTAGAGATCACTCGTTATGTCGTTCTTAATTAGTATTCCAAAGGGGTCCGCTCCCGGGTTTCACTGGGTGGGAACAGGTTAAGGGGTAAAGATGTCAACCGCTCCGACGCACCCACCAGGCACGCACGGGGAGTGGGGATGATGCCCAGTTTGGAGCACGCCGGGTGATTTTCCTGTATTTTCACTGAGCTGTACAATACTGTAAATGATGGATTAAAAGAATTCTAAAAAAAAAAAACCAAAAAAACCCCAAACTTTTTTTTTTTTTTTTTTTTTTGCAAGCTATCCAGGTGTGGGCAAGGTCTCTGGGGCTGCCTGGTGTTTGTAAAGGGGCAGCAAAAATAATCGCAGAATAAAATCCTGTGGCTGGGGGGTAAAGAGGCACAGCTGGGAAAGTGCTGGGGAACACCTTGCGGGTTGGCGGTGTGGGGAGAAAGGACAATTTTGCAGCCCGGGAGTTTCACAGGAGCTCGCTGCAGCCGGCCCAGAGAGGGCACCGGGGGCTGCGTTTTGGCAGGGACCAGCTCCTGCACATCCCAGCAGAGTGTGTTTTAGTCCCAGAGAGGAGCCCCACGCTAATGTGTCATGTGATGACATAGAATCATAGAATGGTTTAGGTTGGAAGGGACCTTGAAGATCATCGAGTTCCAACCCCCCTGCCATGGGCAGGGACACCTCCCACCAGCCCAGGTTGCCCAAGGCCACCTCCAGCCTGGCCTTCAACACCTCCAGGGATGGGGCCTCCACAACCTCTCTGGGCAACCTGTGCCAGTGCCTCACCACCCTCACAGGGAAAAACTTCTGCCTCATGTTTAATCTAAACCTGCCCTCTTCCAGTTTAGAGCCATTCCCCCTCGTCCTGTCACTCCGTGCCCCAGTAAAAAGTCCCTCCCCAGCTCTCCTGGAGCCCCTTTAGGCACTGGAAGGCGGCAATAAGATCTCCCCGGAGCCTTCTCTTCTCCAGGCTGAACAGCCCCAACTCTCTCAGCCTCTCATCTTCGGAGAGGTGCTCCAGCCCTCGCATCATCCTCGTGGCTCTCCTCTGGACACGCTCCAGCAGGTCCATGTCCTTCTTCTGTTGCGGACTCCAGAGCTGGACGCAGTACTCCAGGTGGGGTCTCCCCAGAGTGGAGTAGAGGGGCAGACCCCCCTCCCTCGCCCTGCTGGCCACACTTCTTCTGATGCAGCCCAGGATCCGGTTGGCCTTCTGGGCTGCGATCGCACGTTGCCGGCTCATGCTGAGCTTCTGGTCAATCATTTCCCCCAGGGCCTTCTCCTCAGGGCTGCTCTCCAGCCATTCCCCGCCCAGCCTGGAGTTGTGCTTGTGTCATGCCATGGTCACGACATAGTCCACTGGCAGCCTGGGGAAGCCCAGCATCCTCTGGGTGCTGCCCCAAGGACCCAGGCATAGAATCATAGAGTGGTTTAGGTTGGAAAGGACCTTGAAGACCACAGAGTTCCACCCCCCCTGCCATGGGCACGGACACCTCCCACCAGCCCAGGTTGCTCCAAGACCCATCCTGTTGGGTCCACCAGCACCCACCTCCCGCGTAAACTCATTATTTCCCCAGGAAATGATAATGCTGCAGAGCCCGGGTACGAGGGAAAGCTTCGTTATTTATAAAGTAATGGTGCTAACCCGTGCAGTGGAGCGGGGGGCAGGCTGGGGTGCGGGTGCCCTGGGTTGGTGCACGGGGGAGGAGGCCAGGTTTGAGATTCTGTGATTCTGTGGATCGATGGTCCAAGGCCAACGGTGTGAGGTTCAACATGGCCAAGTGCCGGGTCGTGCCCTTGAGTCACACCAATCCCATGGATGCCACAGGCTTGGGGCAGAGTGGATGGAGAGCTACCCGGTGGAGAAGGACCTGGGGGTGTTGGTCTACAGTGGCTGAACATGAGCCAACAGTGTGCCCAGGTGGCCAAGAAGGCCAACAGCATCCTGGTCTGTATCAGGAACAGTGTGGCCAGCAGCGCTGGGGCAGTGATCATCCCCCTGTACTCGGCACTGGTGAGGCCCCACCTCGAGTGCTGTGTTCAGTTTGGGCCCCTCAGGACAAGACAGACATTGAGGTGTTGGAGTGTGTCCAGAGAAGGGCAACGGAGCTGTGAGGGGTCTGGAGGACACGTCTGGTGAGGGGCGGCCGAGGGCCCTGGGGGTGCTCAGCCTGGAGAGGAGGGTGAGGGGAGACCTTCTCGCTCTCTACAGCGCCCTGAAAGGAGGGGGCAGCGAGGGGGGGTCGGTCTCTGCTCCCCAGGAACAGGCGATGGGACGAGAGGGAACGGCCTCAAGTTGCGCCAGGGGAGGTTTAGGATGGAGATGAGGAGAAATTTCTTCATGGAAGGAGTTGTCCCCAGCACTGGCACAGACGGCCCAGGATGGTGGACTCACCCTCCCTGGATGTGTTTAACAGATGTGTAGACACAGTTCTGAGGGACATGGGTTAGTGGTGGGCTTGGCAGTGCGAGGTCGATGGTTGACCTCGGTGATCTTCAAGTTCTCTTCCAACCTAAACAATTCTATGATTCTAAAACCAGTTTCATGGGGAAGCAAACCTCAACCATCTCTGCCCAACTCACACCTTCTTGCTGCCAAAGCGTAACTGTGCCCATTCCCCCTCTTACGTGCTTCCCAGGCGGCAAAACACCAGCATTAATTATCGCAACGCTGATCTCACGTGCTGGCTCTGTGCTTCCCACCACCTCCCACAACCCACCCCCCAAGGATGGAAAGCACACTCGCAAGAGCTGCAGCTGCCCCAGTGGGATGGACCCACCACCATCCAGGAGGGGCTTTTGGGACTGGGATTGCAACGCACGGGGTGGTGCATCCCCATTTATTTGGTATAGCATGGTGGAAGTATTGTTAATGTAACTCTATATTACTGGTTTTTTGCCTCTCCTTAGCTAAGAGATGTCCTACATCGGTCCTTAACATCGCGAGGAGCAGAGGTGCCCTCTGGTGCAGCACATGCATGGCTGGAGCACCCACGGCATGTACTTTTTGGACCTTCAAATACCTCTCCAGGTGTTTTCTTTCCCGTTTTGGCCTCAGCAGGTGGGTTTGTGCTTCTTCTCGCACACCGTGACAAGCCCAGGACCTTTCCCCACGGCCCTGCGCGCTGCAGGGACCTTCTGCGGGACAGGGAGGGAAAAAAAAATGGAGGAAATCCTAAATTATGAAGGATGATGAAGATGAAGCCCAGTTGGTGCCGGATCCTGGGCACAGAGCTGGGGGAAGGAAGGTTCTCCACAGCCGAGACCATCCTCCTCCTCACCGCACGCCTTCCCTTCTCCAGCCCAGCTGCAACCACCCCTTTTCCCTCTCCCGGGGCAGAGAGAGGGTGCCGCGAACACGCCAACACCGCGGAGCCCCTAAGGTGGCAACATCAACATTTATTTGAAAAGGGCATTAAGACGGTGCGTTCGAAAATATCGAGGGCTTCTTGGCCCTTTTTAACAACCCGCTCCCCCCGCGGCTACGCACGCAAACGTCACAGTGCTCCGAAATACAGAGATGGAAACGCACACATGCACCTAAACGGCCGACTTTATAGAAATATACTTTGTCATCTCTACGTACACAAGTTATCTACACTAAACGGGATGTACAAACAGGTCACTAACACCGTGTGTGTGTCTTGGGGGAGAGGACAGGGACATTTACAAGTGGAGTTTGGGTCCTAAAATGTGGAGGGGGCCGTGGTGGGACATGCTGGGGGATGCAGCCAGCTGGGGAGGGGACAGCCCCGGCCCCGCTGCCGGGTCCCATGGAGCGGAGCACGGGGAAAGCACTGGGAGCGGAGGGACCGGGAGCAGAGGCCAGGGGTATTTTCTGCCCCCAAAAAAGGATGATGGGCACCCCAAGATGTGTCCCGGTGGCTCCCCTCCTTCAGCGCACGCAAACCCGCCCTCATCTTCCCACCTTCTTTGTGGTTTTGAAGAGTTTTGGGCGCGTTTCCCCACGGACGCACAAGCTGGGGGTTAATTGCTTTTCCTACCGCGTTGCGTTAAAAATTTTAGTGTTTTTCATCAGCCACGGGAGCAAACCCTCCTTCCCCGAGCAGCCCGCTTGGCATTCCCTCTGCCGATCCCAAAACCTGCCCAAACCCAGCCAAAACCCGGGTTTCAGCGGGACCAGGCATAACCCGGGGAGCAAAAAGGGTTTGGGGACAGGGGATGGAGACACACGAGGACCCCGAGGAGAGGCAGCAGCAAGGGGAGAGCCTCGGGCACCGGGCAGGGCTGGCACAGGCAGAGCGGGACAGTGCCCACGCTCCAGCCCAGGGACCGAAATAAACCCTTGTTTTTCCCGTCCTCTTAAGCTAGATCATTTCCTAAGCCCGGATTAACGCACGGCCACGCAAACAAGCGGTGACCTCGGGGCAACGGCGAACCGTATCCGCCACCGAGGAGGGAGGGGAAAAAAAGAAAAAAAAAAAAAAAAGAAAAAAAAAAAA
>NW_009647013.1:1298804-1301026 GCF_000708025.1 Charadrius vociferus | reverse complement strand
CTCCCCCGTCTCCGGCTTTCGAGCCTTCCGTGTCTCTTGGCGTGGCAAAGACAGAGGCAGCGTGTCCGGCCGGAGGGGAAGGGGCTGCCCCAGCTGGCAGCAGACACCCCCGGGGACCCCTCGGAGGGTGACATCCAACCAGTGCCAACAGCCTCAGCGCACCCAAAAGGCATTTGGGAGCAAGAAAAGACCCTGTGAAGACGTGAACACCCCCAAGCGACCACTTTCTCCATCCCTACCGTATTCGCCTTGCGGTTTTGGTTCGGTAGGACCCCCAATTTTCTACCACGTGGGACTAAAGTAAAACTCTCGACAGCCTCATCCACCCACACCCCCCTCCCCTCCCCACAGCCCAAATCCAGTTTTAGCCTATTGCACAAGAAGAGGAGCGATCCACCGCCCGCCAGCCGCAGGGTCTGCAGGGTGGACCCTATAAAACACCTCTTATCGCAGCTATATTTCCCGCAGCACTGGGGTTTTCTTTGCGGTTACGGCTCAGCTGACGTAAGATTGGATTTTGTCAAAGTGATCCTGCTAAAAAAATAAAAGAAATAAATATAGTTCTTTCTTTGAGACAGCCCCCCCCAAAAAAACCCCAAAAACCCAACCAAATTGTGAAAACCCAACCCAAAAATGTGAAGAGAGTGGGTTAACGTGTTGATATCCCCCAGCATGGTGGTTGCTCGTGCTTTGTGTCACGTCTCCGGGTGTCCCACCGCGCGTCCCGACGCGCTGCCCGGGGGCTGTCACACCAGCCTGCTCACGACCCAGGCGAGACGCACGGCTCTTGTGGGTTTTACCCCTCCCAAAAAAAAACAGGTTTTCCCAAACAAACCATGTTTTCAAGTGACCTGGAACCAGCCAGGCTGCTGTGTGACCCCATACCAGCACAGGACGATCGCCACTCTCATGCTGCTCCGGACGAGCCCTCGGTCCGAGACATGGGGACACCGCGAAGCGCCCGGGGGAACCGGTGAAGGGACGAGGGGGCGATGGGAAGATGCGGGCTCCCAGCCCAGGAGATGGAATATGGGGACCATAGCCTCTCCAGTGACCTGCCTTGAGCGCCAGCTCGGGCAGGCTTTGGTTTTGCGGCTGCCCCACACCTCAGACCCCCTCCTGACTTCTACACCCTCCAGCTTCAGCCCTGCCCCTTACCCGGGGCTCTCGACGTGGCCGACAAGACGATTCCGGGGAAGGATTCCCCAGGGAACGGGTTTGCTTTATGCCGGGAAGATGTACATGCTCAAAGCCAGAGCATCTCCTCTCCCCTCTCCAAAAAAAAAAACAAAAACCAACCCCAGAAAGCGGAGGGGGAGGTGACAGCAACTCCCCACCTCCCCGCCCCTCCTGCGCCACCAACCGCTGCGAAACGCGGGCTGCGGAGGCGGAAAGTCACAAAATAAAAGTACGGGAGACGGGTTTGTGGTGCCAACGGATCTTGGGGTGGCCTCGGTGTGTGTCCGCGTCCCCCACCCGTCCTGCAGGAGGACGCGCGCACGCGCTCCCCACAGGGTCAGCAGTCTCTCCCCGAGAGGTCCTTTGGTGCGAGCTGCGCGGCGGTGGCTCTGCCCTACCAGCACGGCCACCTTCAGTACACGCACAGGTCCGGGAATTTCATCTCGTACACCGGGATGGAGTGGTTTTGGGGCTGGCCGTAGGCGGCGGTGATGGTGCCGGAGGGGCTCGGCGGTGGCCTGAAAAAACAAGAGGTGGAAGGAGGTGGTGGTGAGGAAGCAAAGCCTGGCACAGAAAACGCACATTCCTGCACCATTGCAGGTCTCCCAACGCCACCAGAGCAGAGGGGAACTGGGGCAAACAAACCAGAGGCTGCTGCTGGTGATGCTTGTCCCCTCTGTCACCGCAAAGACCCCATCCCTGGATGGGGCCCCTAGTTGGGGCTGCTCAGCCTGGAGAAGAGAAGGCTCTGGGGAGATCTTATTGCCGCCTTCCAGTGCCTAAAGGGGCTCCAGGAGAGCTGGGGAGGGACTTTTTACTGGGGCATGGAGTGACAGGATGAGGGGGAATGGCTCTAAACTGGAAGAGGGCAGGTTTAGATTAAACATGAGGCAGAAGTTTTTCCCTGTGAGGGTGGTGAGGCACTGGCACAGGTTGCCCAGAGAGGTTGTTGAGGCCCCGTCCCTGGAGGTGTTGAAGGCCAGGCTGGAGGTGGCCTTGGGCAACCTGGGCTGGTGGGAGGTGTCCCTGCCCATGGCAGGGGG
>NW_009647013.1:1298094-1298696 GCF_000708025.1 Charadrius vociferus | reverse complement strand
AGTGGCACAGGCTGCCCAGAGAGGTGGGGGAGTCTCCCCCTCTGGAGCCATCCCAAACCCGCCTGGACGCCGTCCTGTGCCACTGCTGGAGGTGCCCCTGCTCTGGCGGGGGGTGGCACTGGGGGAGCTCCAGAGGTCCGTCCAACCCTCACCAGTCTGGGATTCTGTGATTCTGTGATCCCCAGCACACGAAACCTCCTCAATGGGGGACGCGTGTGGCTCCCATTGCCCCACAGCCAGCGTTGGCCTCGTGGTGGGGCACCCCACGTTGGGCACAGGGTCCCCCCAACTCACCGTATGGTGATCTCGAAGATCTGGTTGAGTTTGCTCTGCAGCAGCGTCGCCTGTAACACAGACACAGAGGTTGTCTCAGCGCGGCTGCACCCTGCGGACCACAGCGGTGCAAACGGGACAAACACCCCGGTCACTGGTTGGCAAAATTCAGAGCCGCTCCATCACCGTCCACCTCTCCCCCCACCACGGGGATTGAGTGCGGCGGCCCCGACTCACCCGGGCACCGCAGTGGGCGGCGATCTCCTCGAAGGGGGCTTTCTGGAATTTCTCCACCACTTGCCGCCTCCGTTCCCGCTCCTGCTCCTCCA
>NW_009647013.1:1297243-1297615 GCF_000708025.1 Charadrius vociferus | reverse complement strand
CCCCACCCACCCCCCCCGCAGCCCTCCAGCTCGCCCCGCCGTGGCCGGCTCCCTCACTTACCTATCGCCTTCTTCAGCGTCTCGTACGTGATCTCTTCCGCCGGTGCTCTCTGAAGGAAGGGGGGGAAAAAAGCAAGATGAGGCTCAACGCACAGCACAGGACACCGTGCTGGGATCACAAAGCATTTGACACCGTCCCACACGATGTCCTGGTCTCTAAATTGGAGAGACATGGATTCGACAAATGGACCACTCTGTGGATAAAGAACTGGATGCACAGTCGCACTCAAAGAGTTGCGGTCAACGGCTCCATGTCCAAGTGGAGAGCAGTGACGAGTGGCGTTCCTCAGGGGTTGGTACTGGGACCTGTAC
>NW_009647013.1:1296092-1296614 GCF_000708025.1 Charadrius vociferus | reverse complement strand
GTTCAAGGCCAGGCTGGAGGTGGCCTTGGGCAACCTGGGCTGGTGGGAGGTGTCCCTGCCCATGGCAGGGGGGGTTGGAACTCGCTGATCTTCAAGGTCCTTTCCAACCTAAACCATTCTGCGATTCTATGCTTCTATGATCACACCAGCCCACAACCAGTGTCCCCGACACCAAAACACAGTCTGTCCTTAAAGATCAGGGATATCTTTTGTGGCAAAAGGCACTTTTAAAATGTTTTTTTTCAGGCTAGACTAGCCAGGCCTTCCACCCCCCCCCCAAAAATACAGATTTGCCACCCAAAGAGCAGTGGAAGACCCCTCCTGCCATGTGGCTCCTGTATTGGGTTTGCACGGTGAGGTTTCAGTAGCGGGGGGCTGTAGTGGGGGCTTCTGTGAGAAGATGCCAGAAGCTTCCCCCGTGTCTAATCGGGCCAATGCCAGCCAGCTCCAAGATGGACCCACCACTAGCCAAGGCCGAGCCCACCAGCGATGGTGGTAGCACCTCTGGGGTAACATAGTGAA
>NW_009647013.1:1291601-1295900 GCF_000708025.1 Charadrius vociferus | reverse complement strand
GGAGGAGGTGCTCCAGGTGCCAGAGCAGGGGTTCCCCTACAGCCCGTGGTGAAGGCCATGGTGAGGTAGGCTGTCTCCCTGCAGCCCATGGACGTCCATGGTGGAACAGATATCCACCTGCAGCCCATGGAGGTCCACAGTGGAGCAGATATTCCCACCTGGAATACTATGTGCAGCTTTGGAGTCCTAAGCACGGGAGAGACACGGACCTGGTGGAGCGGGGCCAGAGGAGGCCCTGGAGATGCTGGGAGGGCTGGAGCCCCTCTGCTGGGAGGACAGGCTGGGAGAGTTGGGGGGGTTCAGCCTGGAGAAGAGAAGGCTCCACGTAGACCTCAGAGGGAACGGGCACAAAGGTGACCATGGGCAGTTCCATCTGAACCTGAGGAGGGCCTTCTCTGCTGTGAGGGCGGCAGAGCAGTGGCACAGGCTGCCCAGAGAGGTGGGGGAGTCTCCCCCTCTGGAGCCATCCCAAACCCGCCTGGACGCCGTCCTGTGCCACTGCTGGAGGTGCCCCTGCTCTGGCGGGGGGCGGGATGGGGGAGCTCCAGAGGGCCCTTCTGACCTCCACCAGTCTGGGACCCTGGGATTATGCGTGCAGCCTAATGAAGAACTGGAGAGGTCTTAACGCTGTCAGGCTGCTAAAAGCACACGGTGCCAAAGGGATGCCGCAGCCTCTGCCGCTCTCGGTGTGACACCGTACCTGTTCTCGCTCGGGACTGTTTCTCGACTCCACCTCGACCTGCAGGGAAATGGTCTCGCCGATGCTCTTCCTCTTGGACAAGCGATCTTCATCTGGGGAGGAAGAGGAAGGGCAGAAGAGCTGATTGCAGCCACCTTGGGGACAGCAGGGTGAGCACAGGCAGCCCCTGGGGAAAACCGCCTCACGTCCCATCCCCAGGGCAGCAGTCCCTCTGCTCAGCCCATCACCCAAATTCATCCAAACCAGCAGAATCCAGGTCGGAGCCGAGCGCAGCAGGCTTCATGACTCCTTCCAGCCATCCATATATGCATTTGGGAACCCCAGGAATCTCCCGATTCACGGCTTTGTGCCTCAGTTTCCCCAAGGCTACACCTCTAAAGTGGGGCAGAAAAACAACAGGGCCACGTGTAGGACAAAGAACTTCACCCCTCGTCCCCCAATAACAAAGGACAAGAGGGAACGGGCACAAAGGTGACCACAGGCAGTTCCATCTCCACCTGAGGAGGGCCTTCTCTGCTGTGAGGGCGGCAGAGCAGTGGCAGAGGCTGCCCAGAGAGGTGGGGGAGTCTCCCCCTCTGGAGCCATCCCAAACCCGCCTGGACGCCGTCCTGTGCCACTGCTGGAGGTGCCCCTGCTCTGGCGGGGGGTGGCACTGGGGGAGCTCCAGAGGTCCGTCCAACCCTCACCAGTCTGGGATTCTGGGATAACTGTGCAGAGCAAGGGACCGGTTTCCTCCCCTCCCAGTTCCCCGGGATGCCCCAGCGTGCTGCGTACCCGTCAGCTGGGGGATGTAGGGTGTGCTGAGCCGGTCCGAGTTGTAGCCACTGCCACCCAGCACCTCGCTGATCTTGCTCTGCCAGAAGAAGACCTCTGGGCCAAGGCGGTCAAGGCTCTTGCTCAACCTACGGAGACAGAAAAAAAACAACGGAGACGGCAGCACCTCTCCTGCTAGGGGAACCATGCTCCAGGAGAGCTCTCAGCCCACCACAGAGGATACGGATGCGCTCAGGAAGGTCCACCCTGACGTAAGGAATGTCTCAAGAGAGCAGTGGCGCTCAGTTAGGGGGACCTCACCACCAAACGTGACCCATGCCAAGCGCCAAGGCTGGGCCAGCAGGGATGGGACAGCCCAGCCAGCCTTGGCCTGGGGATGCTGGAGCGTGTCCAGAGGAGAGCCACGAGGATGATCCAAGGGCTGGAGCACCTCTGCGATGAGGAGAGGCTGAGAGAGTTGGGGCTGTTCAGCCTGGAGAAGAGAAGGCTCCGGGGAGATCTTATTGCCGCCTTCCAGTGCCTAAAGGGGCTCCAGGAGAGCTGGGGAGGGACTTTTTACTGGGGCATGGAGTGACAGGACGAGGGGGAATGGCTCTAAACTGGAAGAGGGCAGGTTTAGATTAAACATGAGGCAGAAGTTTTTCCCTGTGAGGGTGGTGAGGCACTGGCACAGGTTGCCCAGAGAGGTTGTGGAGGCCCCATCCCTGGAGGTGTTCAAGGCCAGGCTGGAGGGGGCCTTGGGCAACCTGGGCTGGTGGGAGGTGTCCCTGCCCAGGGCAGGGGGGGTGGAACTCGATGATCTTCAAGGTCCTTTCCGACCTAAACCATTCTATGTTTCTATGATTCTATGCTGGTCATGCAGCAGGCATCTTTGAGCCCATGGCACGGCAGAGAAGCGGGATGACATGTTGAGGCCCCATCCCTGGAGGTGTTCAAGGCCAGGCTGGACAGGGCTTGAAGCAACCTGGTCTAGTGGGAGGTGTCCCTGCCCAGGGCAGGGGGTGGAACTGGATGATCTTCAGGGTCCCTTCCAACCTAAACCATTCTATGATTATACGACATATCATATCTAGACCCCTCCTGCTGCCAGGGAGGAGAAGGGATCAGCCAGCGGAGCTGATCCCGGCACGTGGCTGGCTGTGAGCACAAGTCGTGGTGGCCACCCCCTTCCCTGTCTGCACCGGATCCTCCTCAGACTCTAAACAGTCTGCAAACCACTTGATGTCCTCCCCACCGCCCCACCCCCAGATGGGAAAGGAGACAACCACAGGCAAGCGGAGGGCTGATAAACCCATTACTGCCCATGATCTTACGGATGCCAATCCCACGGGAGCAGGTAGTGGGGGAGAAGGTATTTTCTAGGCTCTTACCTGGGTTTCTCCACAAACACATCTTCAGGGAGCAGAAAGGGAGCTTCCTTCTGCCGCATCTGGATGACCTGTGCAAGAGAAGCAAGGAGCCAAGCTCAAAGTCCATGGGTGGCCAGGAGAGCCGATGCCAGAGCTGCCATGGACGAGGCTCCAGCCCCGTCCCCAGACCCTCCCTCGCACCTCGTGGATGTGCTGGCAGAAGGTGGGCACAGTGGTGAGCTGGCTGATGAGGTTCAGGTAAGCTGCACCGAGGGCGAAGAGCGCGCAGCGGTTGTACGCTGTCAAGTTATCCTCGTTGATCTGTGCAATCTCCTGCCGAAGAGACACAGCCCCATGAGATGAGGATGCACAAGGCCCCTGACTGGTACCCATCCACCTCATGGCATCACCTGCCCCACAAACATCCCAACTTTTGGAGCCCGGGTTTGCAGCGTTTCGGAGGCCGGCAAAGCGACGGAGGTCTGTCCTCAGATCCCACAGTGGTGGGAGAAGCTCGGAGCAGGTGAAGCACTTGCACCCCGCTTCCTCAGGGACCCCAACTCCAAAACAAGCCCCCTCCCAGAGGCTCCTTCCCATCACATCCCAGCCCGCCTGCCCCACGGCGCTGAGCGCCACCAGCACGACCGCCTCCCCCCTGCCTACCTGCACTGCCAGCACCAGGCGGATGAGGTCCACCATGACCTCCTCGTTAGCCAGCTCGATGCTGATGAGCATCAGCATGCTGTAGAGAGCCTCGTAGTGAGCCTGCACGTTGCTCTCCTCCTTGCATATCAGGTAGATGTGCCGGTAGAGCTGTTGGCCATGCTGTGGGGACACCGGAGGGATGCGGTCACCTCCTGAGCATCCCCATGCGAGCAACACTGCCGTCAACGCAAAGAAAGCAAAGCAGCAAAGGGGCTTCCATCCACGCGGGAGGGAGCAGAGCTCCTCTGGGCACCAAGCAAATGAAAAGAGCCCCAGGGAGAGGGAGGCGTGACTATGGGGTGGTGTTTCACCCTTTGACTCTGGACCCTGATGGACTCTCAACAAGGCCAAGTGCAGGTCCTACAGCTGGGTCGGGGCAATCCCAAGCACAACTCCAGGCTGGGTGGGGAATGGCTGGAGAGCAGCCCTGAGGAGAAGGCCCTGGGGGTGATGATTGACCAGAAGCTCAGCATGAGCCGGCAACGTGCGACCGCAGCCCAGAAGGCCAACCGGATCCTGGGCTGCATCAGAAGAAGTGTGGCCAGCAGGGCGAGGGAGGGGGTTCTGCCCCTCTGCTCCACTCTGGGGAGACCCCACCTGGAGTACTGCATCCAGCTCTGGAGGCCCCAACATGAGAAGGACATGGACCTGCTGGAGCGTGTCCAGAGGAGAGCCACGAGGATGATGCGAGGGCTGGAGCACCTCTGCTACGAGGAGAGGCTGAGAGAGTTGGGGCTGTTCAGCCTGGAGAAGAGCAGGCGCCTGGGAGAT
>NW_009647013.1:1285854-1291417 GCF_000708025.1 Charadrius vociferus | reverse complement strand
TGGCAGGGGGGTTGGAACTCGATGGTCTTCAAGGTCCTTTCCAACCTAAACCATCCTATGATTCTATGAGAGGCACCAGCAGGTCCAAGAGCAGAGCCCAGCGCCGGCAAACAGCACCCGCAGCACCGAGCCCAGGGAAAGGATGCCGCCGTCACAGAAGCATTAGAGAAATCACAGCTCAGACCACGGCAGGAAAAGAAAGCCCTGAGACACGCCGCTTGACAACATGGCACGGGACAGAGCGGGGCACCGCTGGTGCAGGGGAAACTCAGCTCTGTGGCAGCGTTTTGGTTCGGGGGCCGCATCGCTGGTCCCTGCCGTGCGCAAGGTAATAAACTGATCCCGTCTTGGGCTCAAGGGAGGTCCAGAGGAGTCTGCACCACCCTGGAAGTGTTCTAAGGAGGCAGCGGTGCGGGGCGGGGGGAATAAAAATAAATAAAATGAGGCAACTTCAAAAGCCAGTTGATAAATAGCTTTTGGGACACCAGCACATCCTGGGGTACATTCCTTGGGGCAAACAGCAGATTTAGGAGTCCAGCAAGACCCACTCATGAACCTCTGATGGAGACTGAATCCCACTGGCTTTTCCCAGGGACATCCCCAGGTTTAAAGGCATCACGGTACTCCAGGACTCGGTGCGACTTGGGGAAACAGAGGCACAGTCCTCACACCGGTGGGCGCAAGGACAGCTTGACCCAGACCCTGACGCTACCTTCTTCATGAAGACAGTATCTTGGCGCGAGCATTTGTCCACTTTCAGCTTCAGGACCGAGATGTCGCTGATGGTGCTGCAGGGAAAAGGCCAAGGGGAAGGGAAAACTCAGACTCCGGAGGGAGGAGGCGCGATTCCCACCCGCCCGTAGAGCTGTTGGCCGGGAACGAACCGAGGGGAGGAAACCAAAGGAGGCTTTTAAAACCCATCCGAGCAATTCAGATATTCAAGAGGACCGAGCCAAATCGCTACACGGCTTCAAGGCAGTGGCGCTCAGGAGCGCAAAGGCAGGTTGACAAAGCACCATGCAAGCAAAAGTGGACTCGCAGGACCACAGCAAACCCTGCGGAGATGTTTCCATCTGAGATCAGAGTCACCTTCTTCCAAGGTAACGCGGCACGGACAACACGAGTGTGCAGCAGGGCTGTCTGCGGGGACGCAACGCGGTGGATAAACCCACTCGAGGAGGTTCTTGCTGCTGCGCATCCTCCTGGGACCACTGTCTAACCACCGTTACATTCAGCAGCACGGTCCCGTGTCCCTCTGGGCACAGCCTCTCAGAGAGACCTCCCACCCCTCTGGCTCTTAGCAGACCACCGATCTGCCGCGTTAAACCACCCCAGAACCGGCACCAGATTTATTCACAATCCTGCCAGCGCTCCCAGCCCAGCAGATCTCCCTCCCAAACCTCCTCTGCGGGGTCTGCGGGTCCTGATGGTGGAGCCCCCAGGACGTACCTGATGGTGGAGAATTTCTGCCGGTTCCCGTGGCGATCGATGAAGCTGATGAGGATCTCCAGGACGAAGAGGCGGATCTCAGCGTCCTCCATGAGGGCTGCGGAGAGCAGTCTGTCCAGGAAGGCACTGGGAAGTGCCGTGAGCATGTTACTGCACTGGAAGCCCACGGAGACCTGCCAGCATCAAAGAAAAAGGGAGGCAATGTGACAGTGTCGCTTGGGGGGCGGTTAAAACACACCAAGAAAGATGGGATGGAAGCAGAGAAGACTAAGTACAGCTTAAGCTCTTCCTAAACCACCCCAGGGGAGAAGGTCCCCAAGCTCAGCTCCCCCATGCCAGCACTGGGACCCCAGGGGTCTTGCGAGGGTTGGATGCTCCTGCGGGGACGGTGACACCTTCGTACCTGGAGGAGGGACTTCAGGAGCATTATCTGTGTCAGCCGATTCCGGTTCTCCCTGTTGTGGAGAGAAGAAAGAAATGGTAAAATCCAAGTGAAAACAAGACAAACCTCCTTCCATACCCAAAGGATTGTTGAGGCCGTTGAGGCCCCATCCCTGGAGGTGTTCAAGGCCAGGCTGGAGGTGGCCTTGGGCAACCTGGGCTGGTGGGAGGTGTCCCTGCCCATGGCAGGGAGGTTGGAACTCGATGATCTTCAAGGTCCTTTCCAACCTAAACCATTCTATGATTCTAGGAAAAGCCTCTGAAAGGGCAGGACCAGTTTCCCAAGAGTCACCACCACAAGCAGCTGGGTTTGTAAAGGTCTCCAGCAAAGGAGCTGCAGATGTAACAGTCAGCAAAAAGGGCTGCTAAAGGAATGACGAATAGCGAAGTATACACCCTGCCACAAGGAACCAGAAACAAGGCAGCACTCACACCTCCAGGCAGGCGCAAGCTGAGCTCAGGACCATGAACCAACCTCTGGATGTGCCCATCCCACAGCGACTCTGGAGGGACACGGGGCACCAGCTCTGAGCACGTTCTTCATTATTAAGTGGCTGAAAAACGGCGAGACGAAGCCCCAAACCCTCCTGTCCAGGGAGGTACCCCCGCTCCTCGCTCCCGTCTCGCTTCTTGCAAAGCCACCTTGAACCACACTTCCATTTCAGCGATATGAGGGGGTTTTAATGCAAAAAAAAAAAAAAAAAAAAAAAAGAGGAAATCTTGAATTCTCTACCGCCTGAACTCAGTCTTTCCTAGCCCTGCACTGGAAGGGGACACCGGGTTTTCCAGGCTGTCCCATCACCTACGACGCGCTGCCTGAGCTGCCCACCTCTGCCCAGGGACTGAGCTCTACGGCGAACAGCAGCATCCCCGTAAGCATCTCTGCGAACTCCCGGTTCACCTCCACACCCAGAGCAAACGCCATCCTTCCCACAGCCTCAGACGAGATTGAAAAACTCTCCCGGAGGAAGCTCGGGAGCTGCTAAAGGAGCAGGGACAAACACCACGGCACAGCCAGCCCAGCACTGAGAAGCCACCGCCATCCCGGGGCTACGAGCCCGATCCTGCTCCTGCGACGAGGAAACGCGCCGCGGCCGAACGGCACCCAGCGCGTCTCCCACGGCGTGAACGGGGATGCGACGCGGGCGTCGGGAATCACCTCCCGCGTGAGCGAGGAGCAGAGCGTGTCTCCCATCAGCCGGCAAAGCCTCTCTGCCATCGGAGACAAGTGGGAAGAGCCTGACCGTACTTTGGAGATAAATATAGCGCGAAAATCTGTTTGCTCCTTACCTACACGTTTCGGCGCCGATACCCTCGCTCCAAATAGCTCTCGCGGTCTGCCCCCACACTTCTTAAGCAATTATGTTGTTTGGGTGTTTTCCCTTCCTCCTCATCCTCCACCGCCGGGTATAAATACCGCCTCCCGCTCGGCGTTAATAACAGCTCGGCGGCAGCTCAGAGGGGCTGGGGAGGGACTTCTCAAAAGCCACGGGCAGCCCTCGCTCACCAGCGGCCACCTCGCTGCCCCGAGACACCCAGAAGTCACTCCCTTGGGTATTATTTTTAGTTCCCGGCTAGTTTTGGATGACACCCCAGGACCGAGCTGCTGACAGCCGAATCTCTTTGCAGGTACTTGAAGAGCAGTAGGTGGTACCTGCGGAGAGCAGTAGATGTCATCTACCTTGACTTCAGCAAGGCTTTTGACACTGTCTCCCACAACATCCTCATTAGGAAGCTGGGGAAGCGTGGGCTGGATGAGGGGACAGCGAGGTGAGAGCCGGCTGTGTGACACAACTCAGAGGGTTGTGATTAACGGAGCGGTGTCAAGTTGGAGGCCTGTAACCAGCGGTGTCCCCCAGGGGTCAATACTCGGTCCGATCTTGTTCAATATATTCATCAATGACCCGGATGAGGGGACAGAGTGTATCCTCGGCAAGTTCGCTGATGATACCAAACTGTGCAATCTGATTTCGCAGTCGCAGTCTGACTTCAGCTGTCAAACCACAACCACGGTACATTTGCCAGAGCAGCGTGCGCAGCAATGTGCTTGCAAACCAGAGCTGTTCCTGTAGCAGAGCTATTTCCTCCCAGAACCAAAGGTTCAAAATCCAAAACATACATCACATTCGTACAGTGTCCAGCAGTGCCACACACCCCCCAGCCATCACTCACACACTGCTGCACAAAACCTCGACCACCAGCTTAACCAAGAAGTTTGGTGCCAGCAACAAAACGAGATTTTTCATCAGGTGGCAGAAACTCCCCACAATCACTTGAATTTTGCAAAGGGACGGAACAAAACTGGAAATATTTCCCTTTGCAAACTGCTTCCTGATGGCTCCTGTTCTCAGCTGTACAATTCAAGAGCACGCTAAACCTACTCAGCACTATATGAAAGGCTGAGAGCGCTGGGACTATTTAGCCTGGAGAAGAGAAGGCTCAGGGGAGACCTTATTATTGCTTACAAATATCTAAAGGGGGGGTTGGAGGAGGATGGAGCCAGACTCTTCTCGGTGGTTCCCAGGGACAGGACGAGGGGCGATGGGCACAAGTTGGAAGAGAGGAAGTTCCGTTCCAACAGACGGAAACCCTTCTTTAGGGTTGGGGTGACAGAGCAGTGGCACAGGCTGCCCAGGGAGGGGGTGGAGTCCCCTTCTCTGGAGGTTTTCAAGACCCGCCTGGATGCAGTCCTGAGGGATGTGCTCTGGGCAGTCCTGCTTTAGCAGGGGAGTGGGGCTGGGTGGTCTCGAGAGGTCCCTTCCAACTCGGAAAATTCCATGATTCTGTGATTCCGTACCCAAAGAAATACAGAGTTCAACTGCGGCACCGGCTGTTTGTAAACACCTTCCGCCCTCGACGCCCCGGTGCTTCGAGGGGCTCTTGGCATCGCTTTCGCAGCAGGAGGCAGAGCATTTTAAATGAGCATCGCGCGTTGCTCAGCTTTCCCTTGGGCTGCGGTGCAAGCCCTCGATGCTCAGCCTTTCCCGTAATGTCCCCGCTCTGTCCTCAAAGGCTGCCTCAAGGTGGGAACGGTTTTGGGAGCTCACCAGCACTTTGAGCCCCGCGTTCAAAGCCTCACACAGGGGACAACCACAGGGAGAGCAGGGCTGGGGGGGAGGAAGAGGAGGGAGGAAGGCATCCATTCTCACCCGGCTTTGCCAGCCTCGATGGACTGCTGCGAGGACGGCAGCGGCACCTTGTTCATGATGAAGACCATCACCTCAGACTGCTGGTAGGTGGGCAGCGTGCTGGCGAAGGACCCTGCGGGGACAAGAGCGTGCTGGTAACGTGAGAGGTGCAGCCCATTGCCCCCCAGAAGCGCCCAGTGCCGTGGGGTCTGTCAGCCTGCTGGTCTGTCCGCTCCAAACCAGCTGACCCCATAGCCAGACTGGGATGGGACAAGGCCCACCTGGATCCGGTACCCACAGGTATCTTTACCTTCAGGGTGATTCAAGACCCATCAAAACCCCAAGTGGGGTCCTACACGTGGGTCGGGGCAATCCCAAGCACAAACCCAGGCTGGGCAGGGAATGGCTGGAGAGCAGCCCTGAGGAGAAGGACTCGGGGGGGTGTTGGTGGATGAGAAGCTCACCGTGAGCCGGCAACGTGCGCTGGAGCCCAGCGAGCCCCCGGCATCCCGGGCTGCATCCCCAGCAGCGTGGCCAGCAGGGCG
>NW_009647013.1:1284234-1285577 GCF_000708025.1 Charadrius vociferus | reverse complement strand
AGGTTGGACGGGGCTTGGAGCAACCTGGGCTGGGGGGAGGTGTCCCTGCCCATGGCAGGGGGGTGGAACGAGATGGTCTTCAATGTCCCTTCCAACTCTAACCACTCCTATGAAAACGCCTCCCAGGTGGGGCAGCCCCAGACCCAGACAGGCTGAAGCTGAGAGATGCCAACCCCTGCCTCTACCCCTTCCTTTTTTGGGGGCTGGTGAACCCCCACGCTCAGGCTGACCCCCACCATCTTTCCCTCCTCTCCTTCCCCTCCTCAGGGTCTCCCACCCAGGGAGGATCACGGCTCTGCCGGGGATGGCCGGGGCTGCAATGCCACCTGCCGATAACCCGCCGCCACGCTTGCAAACAGATCAATCTCATTTCCCATCACTACTTTTAGGAAGAGGGCGATTGTGTTTCACCCCGGATAATCCCGCGGATGCTCAAGGCAGAAACCCACCGCGCAGGGGGTCACCCACCAGCACAGCCCGCTGCCCTGGTTTGAGCGACACGGGATTAATTTGCCTTTCGGTAATTTTATTTTTCAGTAAGGTCTCTTCTAACGCTTGGGAAAACTGCATTTTTAGAAGACTCCAGTGTCTGAATTTGTGAAAATATGTACTTTATAACCAGCTATGGGATGCGGGTTTCAAGGTCTCAGTGTTTTCGAGCTCGCCTGGTGCGGGGATGAGGAGGAGCGAGACACGGGCGCTTGACCCAAGCTGCTAAGAGGGTTAGTTCATACCACGAACATCACATTCAATATAAATCAGAAAGTTTGCTGTGAAGTTCTCTCTCTCCCTTGATGGCTGCGATCCTGAGAACTCCTCACCCCAGTGCCGGAGCCCTGAGCCCTTCCCTTCCTTCCGAAGCCGCAGCGCTGGCAGTGTCCCATATTTGCTGTCCCCTGAGGGGAGCGCACAGCTTCCACTGATAGAATAGGTTGAGGATAATCCTCATATATCAGTATTGGGATCAATATTGTCTCTTTAGTATTATTAATATTATTTAGCGTTGTTCTATTAAACCTGTTTATACCTCAACCCTCGGGTTTCCTTGTTTTTTTCCCCAATTCCCCTTCCCAGGTGGGGAGGGGGTCATCGGGTGGTAGAATAATTGTCTAAACAACCATAAATTGTTGTCTGGAGGATGTGTCTTATGAGGAACGAATGAGGGCCCTGGGGGTGTTCAGCCTGGAGAAGAGGAGGCTGAGGGGAGACCTTCTCGCCCTCTACAACCACCTGAAAGGAGGGGGTAGAGAGGTGGGGGCTGACGACTTCTCCCCACTGACAACTGACAGGACGAGAGGAAATGGGTTCAGGTTATGTCAGGGGCGGGTTAGGTTGGGGATTAG
>NW_009647013.1:1282223-1284165 GCF_000708025.1 Charadrius vociferus | reverse complement strand
CGCTGGAGATGTTTAAAAAAAGGGTAGAGGTGGTACTTGGGGACACGGTTTAGAGGTGGTTTTGCCATGTTAGGTTAATGGTTGGACTTGATGATCTTAAAGGTCCCTTCCGACCTCAGCAATTCTATGATTCTATGTTGTGGCTTCTTCAAAGCGTACCGTCCACGCCGGGCACCGCGGGACACCCCACCTATGGTTTTAATGACGGCCTCCTGGAACATCCTCTCCTCGTGCTCCTTGATGATCTTGGTGCTGACGCCGGCGCCGCAGTCGTAGCTCCCCGTCAGCGCGTAGTCGATGCTGAGCCGCAGCTGGCGCAGCAGCGTATTAAACACCTCCAGCACTGTGGGACCTGCGGGGGCGCGAAAGAGGGACAGACGGTGGAGCAATGCCGGAGGAGAGCGGCGCTTTTCCCCACGGAGACCGGAGGCTGTTGTTTCCCCCCTCGGGACAGTGTGGTTTATAACTCCCACCACCCCATAAAGAGGTTGAAAAACACTTTGGCCGCACATGCAGTGACTTTTAACCCCCACCAGCTCCCCCAAGCCAAGAAACCAGGAGGGAAATGGCCTTCCAGGAGCACCGTCGGCTCAGCGCGTTCACAGCAAACCCCCGAAAATCCCTTTGCCCCCTGCCACGAAGGCGAAGGCAGGTATTGCATCCAGCCCTCCAGCTTTAGGTCATGGGTTTTGCTCCCTGAGGGCACCGAAACGGCACAGAAGAAATTCCCAGCACCTCCAGATGCTCCAGACTGGATCCCCCCATCACCAGCCCACCCCTGGGCACACACCGGCACCCAACCCAAACCTCCGGCACCTCTTCACCGCTCCCACCCCGATAAAAGGGTGAAGAGATGGATGGGAGAGGATAAATCGATCCACTTACCGACAGATCCGGAGGCAGCGATCACCACCGCCTCCGAGAGGACCTCCACGATGCCCGCGCGCACGGTGGCCGCGCTCTTGCTGTTGGCATCCAGGTGGCCCAGGAGCTGCTGGATCACGAGGTGGGAGTGCTGCGGCTGGAAGGAGAACGTCAGCGTCAGCACGGGTGCGACAGGATCACGAGGCGACGGCCCGTGGCTGTAACCCACGCCGCTACCGGGGATGAATCCACCCCGCTGCACCGAGTCCCTGCCCGGCTATTTCCAAAACAGCTCCGGGATGTAAAATGAGCGGGAGGTACCTGGAGGAAACCTATTTTACATGACTGAGCAAGAGCTTGGAGCAATTTGCCCGGGGAAAAACGATCTAAAGAGCTGTAGGGATCGAAGGAAATGGTGACAATTAATCCTGGGGATTTCAGGGAGAAGGGATTTGATTTTTGCCAGGGTTTCCCAAACACTTCTCTACTTCAAAAGGGTCCCGCTGAGTTATTGCCACCTAACACCTCCGATACGCATTAACAGGATTTTATAAAACCTAGCAGGGCTGTAAAGGGGTTTAGGCAGTTTACAGGATTAAAAACAAGAAACGAGAGCAGGGGGCAGCGATCTGCGTTTCACCGTAAGACTTCTCCAAGCAGAGCCGCGGCTTGGCCGAGTCCGAAAGCGAAGCAAACTCCCAAAGGGGCGAAGTGGGGCAGCAGGTCTGGGGCAGCCCCCGCGGAGCGGGAGCAGGGGAGGGGAAGGCAGCACGGTGCCCCACAGCACGCCGGGACCCACGCAAACAGTTTCATCGAGGTCCACGTGGAAATAAAAGAAAGGACGGACCTTTTCCCATCACTTTGGGGTTTACCGAAACGGCATTTCCATGGAGAAGGGAAGAGCCTGGCAGGGTCTGTCCGAGCATCCCCATGTCTAAGGACTGGGATGCTGGGCTGTCGCAATGCCCGGTTTACCCGGGGCACGTTTCAACCCAAAGAGCCCTTTTTTTTCTGCAGGGATCGGGTTGATTTCCAGGGCAGCGGCGTGGAAAGAGGCAGCTTGCCACGGGAGCCCCAC
>NW_009647013.1:1281052-1281909 GCF_000708025.1 Charadrius vociferus | reverse complement strand
GCGCTCCCGAGCACGCACGTGCGTCCCCAACCGGTGCCACCGGTCGGAATCCCGCCAGGTCCCCACCTGGATCGAGTACATGATGATCCTGAAGCAGCAGGTGGCAAAGATCTTCGGCTCCCAGAGCGAGTGGTTATCCAGGTGGCTGGGGAAGAGATGGAAACGGAGGGAAAAGTCACTGTCGGAGCCCTGAACCCTGCAGGGGTGCAAAGCGGCACCGAGGACGGCCGGGAGCAGCAGGGAGCAAAGACGCCGGGCGAGGGCAGGGATCCAACCTCCTCTCCGGGGTGACTTTTCTCAGCGACGGTTATCTCTCCCCACGCCACCTTCCTCACTGCCTCCAAAACCGTGAGGTCCCCATCTCCAGCACCGTGCCCAGAGGAGCCCGTGCCTTCGCCCCGGCTCCGGCTGTTTCCCCGTGCCTCAGTTTCCCTCGTGCCAAAAACGAGGGAGGCGTGACTTACATGAGGACGGGTTTGATGGCGTTCTTGATGTTGCCGTACGCCGCTCGGCCCAGCAGCTCCCTCAGGCACCTCTCCGCCAGTTCGGTGGGACTCTCCTTCTCCTTCTCGGTGGCTTGCAGCGGGGAGGGGGAGCGGCTGCGAAAGCAGGAGGAGGGCGGTGAGAGCGGCGCCGGAGCGTGCGGCAGCGATGGGGGAGAAGAAGCACACAACCCGGCCAGGGAGGGATGGAGGAAAACGGCAGAGCGCCGTGGGCCACCTCTCGCACGGCCCACTGCCACCCCACAGAAGCCACGTATCACCCCACCAGGTGGAAGTGGCATCTCCATCCCAGCAGAGCCCAGTGACGAAGCGCTGCGGGATTTGAGCCAGAGCAGAGAGAAACGCGTGGGGCAC
>NW_009647013.1:1278920-1280151 GCF_000708025.1 Charadrius vociferus | reverse complement strand
GAGGAGTGCGGTGAGAGCGGCGCCGGAGCGTGCGGCAGCGATGGGGGAGAAGAAGCACACAACCCGGCCAGGGAGGGATGGAGGAAAACGGCAGAGCGCTGTGGGCCACCTCTCGCACGGCCCGCTGCCACCCCACAGAAGCCACGTGTCACCCCACCAGGTGGAAGTGGCATCTCCATCCCAGCAGAGCCCAGTGACGAAGCGCTGTGGGATTTGAGCCAGAGCAGAGAGAAACGCGTGGGGCACAGATTGCAGGGGAAGGGGACGTGGCAGCGCGGCCTCCCTGGCAGGGCCAGGCTGTGCCAGGCAGCAGGGACAGTCCCCGCGTCCCCGGGATGGGGAGGACGATCGCGGTGCTCATTGCTGGAGGGAGAAGGACCTTATCGGTGAGGACGCAGGACGTCAGGTCCTGCCAGGGTGGACGGAGCCTCCCCGGGGGGAGGAAGAGGAAAGCGGTCACGGCCCAGGACAAGTCACCCTGAACACGCACACCCCAGAGGAGATCCATCCTCCTTTTTCCACACTCGGGGTAGTTTGGCATCCCCCGAGCACCAGGAATGATTTTATCACCTTGAGGCTGAGAGAGTTGGGGCTGTTCAGCCTGGAGAAGAGAAGGCTCTGGGGAGATCTTATTGCCGCCTTCCAGTGCCTAAAGGGGCTCCAGGAGAGCTGGGGAGGGACTTTTTACTGGGGCATGGAGTGACAGGACGAGGGGGAATGGCTCTAAACTGGAAGAGGGCAGGTTTAGATTAAACATGAGGAAGAAGTTTTTCCCTGTGAGGGTGGTGAGGCACTGGCACAGGTTGCCCAGAGAGGTTGTGGAGGCCCCATCCCTGGAGGTGTTGAAGGCCAGGCTGGAGGTGGCCTTGGGCAACCTGGGCTGGTGGGAGGTGTCCCTGCCCATGGCAGGGGGTTGGAACTGGATGGTCTTCAAGGTCCCTTCCAACCTAAACCATTCTGTGATTCTGTGATTCTATGATTGACGATTCAGTTTACAAGGAAAGGGGAAAAGGCCTCTGGCCAGAAGCAGCTGCCCAGGGCTGATACCTCTCTCTTCACCTTCAAGTGGAAAATCCCAGGAGGAATTAGGGAGGGGATTCTGCCCCTCTGCTCTCATGAGACCCCACCTGGAGCACTGTGTCCAGGTCTGGAGCCCTCAACATCAGAAGGACATGGACCTGGTGGAGCAGGGCCAGAGGAGGCCCCGGAGATGCTGGGAGGGCTGGAGCCC
>NW_009647013.1:1278032-1278502 GCF_000708025.1 Charadrius vociferus | reverse complement strand
ACCCAAAACCATTCTGAGACTCTATGAATTCATGCCCGCTTCTCTGCTCTGCAACTTCTCAGCGAAGCAACCCCGCTTCGAACACCCAGCCGGTGGCAAGCACGCAGCTGGCGGCAGGGTCATGCTGGAAGAATGGAGGGAGAGCGAGCAAAGCTGCCGTATTTCGGTTCCTGAGATTCCTCTTGCCTGGCTTTAAAATAACTGCTTTAGTAGCACTTAAGCAGGAATCCCGCACAGAGGTCAGCCCGCTGACTGTGCAGCTCTGAGCCTTTGCAACAGCGTGCTTTGACTGCAGGGACGGCGCCGAGAGCTCTTTCCTCCACGGGAGCCATGGTGCCCTGCAGCAGCCAAGGTAGCAATAACCTTCACAGCAGTGGGTGACACATAATCCCAGACTCCCAGACTGGTGGGGGTGGGAAGGTCCCTCTGGAGCTCCCCCATCCCACCCCCCGCCAGAGCAGGGGCACCTC
>NW_009647013.1:1272645-1277530 GCF_000708025.1 Charadrius vociferus | reverse complement strand
GAACTGGACACAGTGCTCCAGATGTGGCCTCACTGGGGCAGAGCAGAGGGGGAGGATGACCTCCCTCGCCCTGCTGGCCACATTCTGCTTGATGCCCCCCAGGATGCCACTGGCCTTCTTGGCCACCAGGGCACACTGCTGGCTCGTGGGCATCCTGTTGTCCCCCAGGACTCCCAGGTCCCTTTCCACAGAGCTGCTCTCCAGCAGGTCAGCCCCCAACCTGTACTGGTGCAGGGGGTAAACACGCAGAGCTCCTGCCACCTGCGGCATCCTTCACTGGGTTTCCCCTCCGGCCACTCACTGCATTTTTCACCAGCTGCAGGCACAAACCAGCCCTGCAAAACGATGCCAAAAGCAGCCCCGGGGTGCCGAAGCCGCTGGCAGTGCAGGTGGGTCACGGCAGCAGTGAGCGCTCACCTTTCGGCTTCTTCCACGTGCTGTAAGTTGAAGAGCAGCGAGGGCACGATTTTGTCCATGTGCTGCGGGTCCCAGATGTTGGCTTGGAGCTCATCATTCACCGTCTTCCTCACCACCCCTTGCAGACCTTTAATGCCGGACATCCGGATCCTGGGGAACAAATCGACACCAAAATACTACATATGTATGTAGCATAGAGAATCACAGAATCACAGAATTTTTGGAGTTGGAAGGGACCTCTAGAGATCATCTAATCCAACTCCCCTGCTAAAGCAGTACCTCATCTAGTCCAACCTCCCCTGCTAAAGCAGCACCTTATTTTTACATTTATCACAGAATCGCCGAATCTCCGAGATTGGAAAAGCCCTGTGAGATCATCCAGTCCAATCATTACCCTAACACTGCCAAGCCCACCACTAAACCACGTCCCTGAGCGCTATATCTACACCACCCTTAAATACCTCCAGGGATGGGGACTCCACCACTGTGCGTATATATATGTATATATATACACGGGTGAAACTGTGCAAGAAGTTGGAGGGAAGGCACTGATTTCTGCAGTGGGTTTCTGGAGGGGTTCACGCAGGCGATGCCCCAATTCCCAGCTCCGGGTCTGGCACAACCCGGAGCGATCCTCCCGCCTCGCATCCCCGAGAGACGTGGCTTCCCGCAGCCCGGCAGATGCCAGCGGGAAAGGCTCTGAACCAGCTAAAATCATCCTGGCAGCAGCAGCCGGCTCCCATCCCTCGCCTTCCCCGGGAGGTCCCCAGGCGAGAAGCAGCCGCGCATCTCCACGGCACACACTACCCCAGCTGGAGAGGCGGCACACGCGAGGCCGGGCTCCCCAAACGATTGGGTTCGGCCCTGGGAAGTCTCCGTTCTCCTGCCGTGGTGTGCACGGAGGGTTTTCCCTGCTATCCTCTGTTCCCAGCAGCTGCGGAGCACCCACGGGGATGCCGGATGCTGGATAAACCTGTTTTTTTGACCAAACCCCCAGGGCTTTTTGACACCTGCGTCCTTTCTGGGTCCAAAGATCCTCACTCTGCTTTAGTTGATAAAGTCATCAATAAAAATTTCTCTACAGAGTTCCTGGGTCTGCAACCAGCTCCTCTCGTGCCCGAGAAAGACAGCACGTGCTTATCTGCAGAAATAAACCCGTTAAATAACCCGCTCTGAGGTCTCCCTAACAACTTTTGCAGATCTAATCAAGGCAATAATCAGACCGAGACCCAATTCTGGAGGAAGGAGCTCTGAGCAGCACCAAGGGCCCAGGAAAGCAGAGCGCTCTTTTTTAATTACAGGAGCCGCAGAATTTCTCTCTTCCAGTCTCCGAGGCAATTTAACCAGCGTGACCGATGCCCTGAAGGTCAAGTGAAAATAATGACCCTTCTGCATTATTTCCTTCTTAAGGGAAAAAAAAAAAAAACAACAAACCTGTATGACTATGGGCTGCATCAGAAGAAGTGTGGCCAGCAGGGCGAGGGAGGGGGTTCTGCCCCTCTGCTCCACGCTGGGGAGACCCCACCTGGAGTACTGCGTCCAGCTCTGGAGTCCCCAACATGAGAAGGACATGGACCTGCTGGAGCGTGTCCAGAGGAGACCACGAGGATGATGCGAGGGCTGGAGCACCTCTGCTATGAGGAGAGGCTGAGAGAGTTGGGGCTGTTCAGCCTGGAGAAGAGAAGGCTCCGGGGAGATCTTATTGCCGCCTTCCAGTGCCTAAAGGGGCTCCAGGAGAGCTGGGGAGGGACTTTTTACTGGGGCATGGAGTGACAGGACGAGGGGGAATGGCTCTAAACTGGAAGAGGGCAGGTTTAGATTAAACATTAGGAAGAAGTTTTTCCCTGTGAGTGTGGTGAGGCACTGGCACAGGTTGCCCAGAGAGGTTGTTGAGGCCCCATCCCTGGAGGTGTTCAAGGTCAGGCTGGAGGTGGCCTTGGGCAACCTGGGCTGGTGGGAGGTGTCCCTGCCCATGGCAGGGGGGTTGGAACGCGATGATCTTCAAGGTCCTTTCCAACCTATATGAGTCTGCGGTGTTAAAAGAAGGCCAGCCTGGTCCTTGGGTGGGGGGTGAGCCCCCACCAGGAGAGGAGAACCTCAGGGGTTCACCCCCTCGGCAAGGCAAGGGGGTCCCTGCTACAGCAGCTGCGGGAACAGCACCAACGGGACGTGCTCAAACGTTGCCTGACGTCTGCGCTGCCCTTCAAACCAGTTCCCGGCAGCGGTCCCCTCCTGCCCAGAGCATTCCCGCCGAGAGCCGCGGGTGCTGTCGGTGCCACGCAGGGCCGCTCCAAGCGCCGGGTTCTTCTTAAATACGCCACCGCCAAGCCCGGCCTTGGCAGCAGTAAACAACATTAATCTGTCTGCTTTAGTCGTAATTAATCCCCCCCCGGGTACACTTCCCCTCACAGCGAAGCAAGGCAGTCCTCCGTGCTGTCTAGAGAGACGTAACCGCCTTTAAATGTGGAAAATAACAGACCAGGCGGTTGCAGGAGGCGGTTTCTGAGTGAGCGTTCGTTCTGCTCAGAGCTGGGGGGGCCTCTTCCCATCGTCATCATCCTTCCTTTAGAGCCGGGATCACTTCCTCGCCTCCCGCTCCGAGCTCCAGCTGTCTGCGGGCCGTGGCCCTGGAGCAAAGCTGAGAAACGCTTAAAGATCATAGAATCACAGAATGGTTTAGGTTGGAAAGGACCTTGAAGACCATTGATTTCCAACCCCCCTTCCATGGGCAGGGACACCTCCCACCAGCCCAGGTTGCCCAAGGCCACCTCCAGCCTGGCCTTCAACACCTCCAGGGATGGGGCCTCAACAACCTCTCTGGGCAACCTGTGCCAGTGCCTCACCACCCTCACAGGGAAAAACTTCTGCCTCATGTTTAATCTAAACCTGCCCTCTTCCAGTTTAGAGCTATTCCCCCTCGTCCTGTCACTCCATGCCCCAGTAAGAAGTCCCTCCCCAGCTCTCCTGGAGCCCCTTTAGGCACTGGAAGGCGGCAATAAGATCTCCCCAGAGCCTTCTCTTCTCCAGGCTGAACAGCCCCAACTCTCTCAGCCTCTCCTCATCGCAGAGGTGCTCCAGCCCTCGCATCATCCTCGTGGCTCTCCTCTGGACACGCTCCAGCAGGTCCATGTCCTTCTTATGTTCGGCACTCCAGAGCTGGAGGCAGTACTCCAGGTGGGGTCTCCCCAGAGTGGAGTAGAGATGATAGAATCATAGAATTGTTTTGGTTGGAAGAGACCTTTAAGATCATCGAATCCAACCGTTAACCCAACTCTTCCAAGTTACCACTAAATCATCTCCCTCAGCACCACGTCTATGCATCTTTTAAACACCTCCAGGGATGGTGACTCCACCACTGTCCTGGGCAGCCTGTGCCAGTGCTGGACAACCCTTTCGGGGAAGATATTTCTCCCAGTCTCCATCCTAACCCTCCCCTGGTTAATTTGAGGCTGTTCCCTCTCGTCCCATCGCCTGTTCCTGGGGAGCAGAGACCGCCCCCCCCTCGCTGCCCCCTCCTTTCAGGGCGCTGTAGAGAGCGAGAAGGTCTCCCCTCAGCCTCCTCTTCTCCAGGCTAAAGCCTGGGATGGGCAGACTGCGGGTGTTACCTGCTCACATTTTGTCCAAAGAAAAGAAGTCGGAAGGTTGAGGGCACGTTTGTCCCTTGTTCTGCCATTGGCCATGGTCAGAGCGAGCCCAGCTGCCCTGTGCATCTCCAACCTGTCCCCAAAATCAGGAGCTTCCCCAGGAAAGGCGGAGGCTGGGGGCACAGGGGAGCCCCCCTCCCAGAGCCGTCGGGGCCGGGGACACCCCCTGTCGCTCATGGCACTCACTTTGTCCGTATGTCCAGGTCGTCGTGGCTGGAGTGGCACATCTCGCTGAAGCGGGAGACGAAGAAGTCGTAGCTGCGGTGATAAGACGGGGTGTCCTCCTCGATGTTGGCGAACTTCACGAACTGGGAGAGGAGAAAGAAGGGGCGAGCCCAGAGGGCACAAAAACAAAATTATTCTTAAAATTCTCCCCCAAACCATCAAACTTTTGTGGGCTTCAGCCGCGTAACACGGGGCTCTTCACTACAGCTGCCCGGCTGCACCCAGGAGCCCACGCAGGACCATGCCATCGTATTGTCCCACCAAGCTCCATCAGCACCCAGACCCGGCTGAGGACACTGCAAACCTCACCGCACGCCCCCGTGGTCCTTGCAAAGGCCACATAGAGATGCAACGAGGCTCGGAGTTACGCCGCACGGACTAGTAACAGCAGATCGATTCGCCCCCAGCTCCTTTCCATCCTCCCAGACGGCACAAAATCCGGCCAACGTTTCCCAAACGCTGCTGCAGGGGAGAAAACCGCCTTGGAAATACCGGTGGAGAAACCAACCGCAAGAGGGTTCTTAACCACATCCCAGATCTCGCCCGCCGCAACCAGCAGCACGAGGTCCCATCGCTCCCGTCCAGCGCGGCCGCGCCAG
>NW_009647013.1:1272075-1272590 GCF_000708025.1 Charadrius vociferus | reverse complement strand
CTTTCCGGGAGAGAATTAAGGAGGAAGAAAGGATAAACATGTTTTCAAGCTTTCCTCTGACTGCCAAAACTTATTCGCGACAAGAGGGGAAGAAAGGGCTGGGCAGGAAGGGGGAACCTCAACCCGTCCAATGGTGCTGATAGGGGTAGCTTTAAAAAAAAAAAAAAAGGAAAAATAAATAAAACCTCAATAGCACAAGAGCTGCCACAAAATCTGAGGCATCGGCTCCCGGCTGGAACATACAGAGCATTCAGCCTGTACCACCCGGCAGCACCCGGTGCTGCGAACGGACAACGTTTATCCTCGGCCTGGGACGAGCATCGTGCCACCGAGTCCCTGTGCTTCATCCTCCCACCCGGAGCAAGGGCGTAAGTAGCTGCTTGCCCAGATTTTGGAGCACTCAGTGGATAAAGAACTGGCTGATGGTCGCACTCAAAGAGTTGCGGTCAACGGCTCCATGTCCAAGTGGAGAGCAGTGACGAGTGGCGTTCCTCAGGGGTCGGTACTGGGACCTG
>NW_009647013.1:1269299-1271518 GCF_000708025.1 Charadrius vociferus | reverse complement strand
CTATGAGGAGAGGCTGAGAGAGTTGGGGCTGTTCAGCCTGGAGAAGAGAAGGCTCCGGGGAGATCTTATTGCCGCCTTCCAGTGCCTAAAGGGGCTCCAGGAGAGCTGGGGAGGGACTTTTTACTGGGGCATGGAGTGACAGGACAGGGGCAAATGGCTCTAAACTGGAAGAGGGCGGGTTTAGATTAAACATGAGGCAGAAGTTTTTCCCTGTGAGGGTGGTGAGGCACTGGCACAGGTTGCCCAGAGAGGTTGTGGAGGCCCCATCCCTGGAGGTGTTCAAGGCCAGGCTGGAGGTGGCCTTGGGCAACCTGGGCTGGTGGGAGGTGTCCCTGCCCAGGGCAGGGGGGTTGGAACTCGATGATCTTCAAGGTCCTTTCCAACCTAAACCATTCTATGAATCTATGATTTTCGACAGAGAAATCTGCTGGCTGCTTTTGTGCTCCCGTGCTGCATCTGCTTCAGCAGGCCAGGGAAGCCAAGGCCATGGGACGAAGGGAGAGGATGCTCCTGGTCCAAGCAATCCCCCAAAACCACCCCAGCACCGCTGGGAAGAGCAACGACGCAGTGCCAATGCCGGAACAGCCCCATTGCTTCTGACAGTGTGGTACAAAGCTCTGTGGTGGCACCGAGCAATCCTCTAAGCTTGTCCTGGGCCAAGGCATCAGCACTGCTGGGTTCCTCTTCCAGCTGGGAGGAGGAACCTAACCTACCTCCAGGGGGTTACCCATCCACCCGGCATTTCTTAGGGTGCTCGGCACCCTCTGGAGATGCCACAGAGTTGTAGAAATGTTACAGTTGGAAGCAACCTTGAAGATCATCCAGTTCCAACCCCCTGCCCTGGGCAGGGACACCTCCCCCCAGCCCAGGTTGCTCCAAGCCCCGTCCAACCTGGCCTTGAACACCTCCAGGGATGGGGCAGCCACAGCTTCTCGGGGCAACCTGCCCCAGGGGATCACCACCCTCACGGTCCACAATTTCTCCCTCAGATCTCATCTTCATGTCCCCTCTTCCAGTTTAAAGCCATCACCCCTCATGCTGAGTGGGACCTCCTTCTTCACCCCAACCCTACCCGCAGGCTTTTCGCGCTTCTCGCTTTCTGCGTTAGCCGCCATCCAGCCCCGTCGGCCACCGGGAGGGGTGTGTGTGTGTGTGTGTGTGTTCTGTGTGTCCTCAAGGCTGGCAAAGCCAACCCGGCGCGTCCCAGAGCATCACACAGGCGCTAATTAGCATGCACCCGCTGCGCCGGGCTATTAATACCGTCAGCTGCAAAGACTGGCTGTGCGCAAGCGAAGGAGCCGGCTCAGCGCCGCCAGGAGCTGTTAGGGACCGGTTCCAACTGATAAACTCCTCTTACTCACCAGAAAAAATGCAGGGCTCCTATATAAGGAACCTCCGTACCTGATAAGGCGCAAAGTGAGGAGTTTTTTTTAAACCTCACGGCAACTCCGCGTGCAACGGGAGGGGAGGGCAGGGCACAGAGTGAGGAGCAGTAACGGGGCTCCCGGCGGCAGCCGTCCCAAGCGTCCCACGGTCAAGAATTGTCACGAAATAAAGGAGGGAAACAGCTTCTCTGCAGCCAGCGTCTGCAGGTATCAAGCCCACACCCACACGGAGGATGGCAGCTCATTTCATGCCCTCGTGCAAGCAAACAGGACCACTTCATCAGCACTCCTTAGCCTGAAGCTGTCGAGGCCACGGGGACCTCCAGGTGACCCATCCATGCCAGCAGCACGCTCGATGTCCAGATGGAGATCGGTGACAAGTGGTGTCCCTCAGGGGTCTGTACTGGGACCAGCACTGTTCCATACCTTCATCAATGATGTGGACAGTGGGATGGAGTGCATTCTCAGCAGGTCTGCAGATGACAACAACCTGTGTGGTGTGGTGAAATGCCCGAGGGACAGGATGCCATCCAGAGGGACCTGGACAGGCTGGAGAGGTGGGACCATGGCAACCTCGTGAGGTCCAACCAGGCCAACTGCAAGGTCCTACACGTGGGTTGGGGACATCCCAAGCACAAACCCAGGCTGGGCGGGGAATGGCTGGAGAGCAGCCCTGAGGAGAAGGACTCGGGGGTGTTGGTGGATGAGAAGCTCACCATGAGCCGGCAATGTGGTCTGTCAGCCCAGCGAGCCCCCGGCATCCCGGGCTGCATCCCCAGCAGCGTGGCCAGCAGGGCGAGGGGGGATTGTGCCCCTCTGCTGCGCTCTGCTCTG
>NW_009647013.1:1266760-1268885 GCF_000708025.1 Charadrius vociferus | reverse complement strand
CCAGGGCAGGGGGGTTGGACTGGATGGTCTTTAAGGTCCCTTCCAACCCAAACCGTTCTGTGATTCAGCTCCCTGCCCCATGAGCAGCTTCCCCAGCTGCAGGGCACAGCAAGTCCTGTCTGCCTCTGTCCCGGGGGAGACGGACATCCCCGCGTGGTGCCGCTATGCCCAGTGACATCAGATATGGCACAGTGTTCACATCTGCCAACAGCTGGAGGCAGCTGCCCTTTCTGCATCCATTTCCAGCCTGCAGCCTCCAGCAGGGCCAGAAATTGTAAAAAGCAGCCAAGGATAGAGAAGAATCAGCCTTGAAGCCTCCTCGCTCTGTCAACGGGATGTTTTTAGGACTCTGTCCTAAAGGACCGTTCCACGACTTGGCTGTCCCTGCGACGGCGCTGCACCGTACAGCAATTACGGGAGAAAGGCAAGGAAAGGAGGCATCAAACCTTCAGGGAAAGCGTCTTCTTTTTACGAAGGGGCACGGCATCCCAGCCAAGAAAAAGCAAAAAAGAAAAAGCAAAAAAAAAGCTGTTCCACAAGCTTCACACTGAGAAAACAGTTTAAACCAGTGAAAGGCACCACTGTTTCTGCTGCGGTTTGCAGGGGTGCAGGGCTGGGGCAGCTCGGGGCTCCCGTGTTCGAAGCCGACAACCGAACCACGTCTGGGAGGAGCAGGGAGCGAGCGCAGGGGATACGGCAGGAGTGCAGCTGCCTCGGCGAAGGAAAACAACGGCTGGGAAGGGATAACGCTGCCGCCTATAAATACATCAGCCATAAATACATCAGCAGAGGAACATCAAGGCGGGGGAAGAGCTGTTTAAACGAAAGATCAATGCTGGGTCGAGGGAAAAATAAAACGGGGATGACAACAAGCTGGAAATTAGATGGTTCCTACCCGAAGCGAGGAAGTCGCCCAAGCAGCCTCCTAACGAGGATGAGAAACCAAAGTGGATTTAAGCGATGGCTCCATATGTTCGCCCCCGGGGATTATAGGATGGGGTTATAGTGATCACGGGGAGGGGGGGATGCCGGATTGTCGCTGCCACCTCCAGCGCTGTGGCCATGGCACCCGGTGGCGGGTCCCTGGGCTCAGCCCCTCCGCAGCACGACACGACACCACACGACACCTCGGCTCGGCTCCGCGCCGCGAGGAGGGGGATGATGTGCTTGAGGCGAGATTTCACGATTTCACGCCGCGGAGAATGACTCACTGGGAGCAGGTTTCTATAAACAACCTCCTCCCGCCTTTGCCATCAGCTCTTTTATTGTGAAGATTGCTTGAGACAGCACCCTCTAATTAAGCACGAGCCTGCGGCACATTCCTCATTAGCAGATAGAGGAAGAAGTGTCTCATTATCCTTACTCACTTTTCTATAAAAGCCCACCAGTTTTCTGTGCTATTTGCCCTCTGAATGCCGCCACGCTTGAGAGGGCAGAAAAAAGCATCACTAAACCCGATCGTTCCTGATCCGGACTCCTCATTAGAACAGCCGCTACTGATTCCCGAGCGCAGTCACAGCAGCACTAAGGGAACACCTCTCACTGGTCCAGGACCACCTCTCCTCTCCACTGGTGCCCAAACATGGGAGGTTCGCAGAAAACTCGCGGCACGGCTCCGTCTTGCCTTGACCCAACGTCTGCGTGGAGGGGCAGTTTGCTGAAGTCTCTGCAATGGCACTACGGTGATGTCTATCCCCTCGTCCCCAACTCCATGCTGGTAGCTCCCGTTGAGGTTCAGCTCCATGCCACGTGCTGGCGGTGGTCCCTTCGATGCAGGGCTCTGCTCGGGCACCGAGGACCTCAGGAGCGTCCAAAGAGCGGCCACGAACAGGGAGATGCTGGCAAAGTTGAGCTTTAAACTCTACCTCCACCCCAGGTCCCACTGGAGCCTGGGACTACCCCTGTGGGGGGCAACTGGAGGGGTGGATGAGGGGAGGGCAGTGGATGTTGTCTACCTTGACTTCAGCAAGGCTTTTGACACCGTCTCCCACATCATCCTCACGGGCAAGCGCACTAAGTGTGGGTTAAATGAATGGACAGTGGGGTGGATTGAGAACTGGCGGACAGATAGAGCTCAGAGGGTTGTGGTTGGTGGTGCAGAGTCTGGTTGGAGGTCAGTAACGAG
>NW_009647013.1:1265160-1265940 GCF_000708025.1 Charadrius vociferus | reverse complement strand
CATCCCAAACCCGCCTGGACGCCGTCCTGTGCCACTGCTGGAGGTGCCCCTGCTCTGGCGGGGGGTGGCACTGGGGGAGCTCCAGAGGGTCCTTCCAGCCCTCACCAGTCTGCGATTCGGTGACTCTGCATTTCCCAACCAGCTCAGGGGCTGGGCAAGGGGATATTTCATGGGCTGTACCATAACGTGGGGTTGGTGTCTTAGCAAGAGACCCAGCTGCTCGCCACTGGGACGTATCCAGGCAGCTCCAGCATGTCTCAAGGGGTTTGCACAGCAAGTGGCATCTCTACAGTCTCCCATGGAGCTCGGGCCACCTTTGGGCAGAGGGATGTGCGTGGTGCCCGGAGACGCTGCTCCCATCGCAAGAGACTTTCCCAGCCAACACCTGCAGCACACCTGAGGCTTACAGCGGCATCACCCCACCGAAACGCCACGCTAAGCTGCTGTGGGCAGCAGGTTTCAACCGAGGGATCGATCCTCCCGCTTCTCCAAGGGCGGTGGATTAATAAGTTTGCCGATGGGCAGCTCGCATTGCTTTCCGCTGGGAGCAACCAGGCACGAGGGAGAACGGGGTGAGAAAGGTCCCCGTTGGGCCGCCCATGACTCAGTGGAGGCATTTACAACCCCGAGCCGGCTCCCCGAGGAGAGAATCATAGAATCACAGAATGGTTTAGGTTGGAAAGGACCTTGAAGATCAGCGATTCCCACCCCCCCTGCCATGGGCAGGGACACCTCCCACCAGCCCAGGTTGCCCAAGGCCACCTCCAGCCTGGCCTTGAA
>NW_009647013.1:1257022-1264839 GCF_000708025.1 Charadrius vociferus | reverse complement strand
CCTCCCTCGCCCGCCTGGCCACACTTCTTCGGATGCAGCCCAGGATCCGGTTGGCCTTCTGGGCTGCGATCGCACGTTGCCGGCTCACGCTGAGCTTCTGGTCAATCAGCCCCCCCAGGGCCTTCTCCTCAGGGCTGCTCTCCAGCCATTCCCCGCCCAGCCTGGAGTTGTGCTGGGGATTGCCCCGACCCAGCTGTAGGACCTTGCACTTGGATGTAGGACCTTGCACTTGGAAGCATCGCAGGACACAGTGCTGCCCCATCCGGGAGGCGTGAGCAAAAACATTCACACCCGTCCCTCTCCCTGGCACACACGGCCGACAATTAAAGCTTAGGGCTTTAATTAAAGCTTAGGCTGGCTGTGCGTCTCCCAGGCACGCGAGAGAGCGTCTACCCAGTCCAGCCTCTCGCCTGTGGGATGATCAGCTCCATCTAAACCCCCTCTTTAAAAAGCAGCAAGGACAGACGCTGCCTGTCCAAGCCAAGCTACGGGGCACTGGCAGAGCCCTCGCGAGCCCGAGCGGCAGCTACACCCAGTGTTCCCAGTACAAACCAGCAGAAAGGCCGCGCACGAGCGGCTTGCTGGCTGCCAGCCCGGGTCGGCGGTTTGGATGCCGGGAGAATGTCACCTCCGTTCATCTGCGCTTCTCCTTCCCCCTCACGTTCTGCCTGCGACTGACACATCCCCAGTCCCACTAAGCCCTTTATTGCCAAGCGGCGGCTCTGCTTAAGCCAGCCCTTTTCTGAGCACAAAGAGCTCCCCAAATCCATGGGGATCACCTCCTAAGTTGGTTTATTGTCCGAAACCGCTGACAGCCCCCGATGTCCTCAGGCTCGTTTCGGTACAACTGCATTGAAGAGAGGGAAGGCATGGCAGCAGAGATCAGAAAAGGGGTCGCAGACAGTCACCGGCAGCGCCAGCGCGTGAGCAGCACAGACGGGGTCTCGGAAACCTCACGCGTGGCAGGACACACGAGGGGGACCACCATAAATCCTCCCCTGCAGCCACTCCACATCTTTTCCCGAGGAGGTTCCCTGCCCCGGCGCTGTGCGGAGACGTGGGGGTGACAGGCAGGGTGGGAGGAGAAGGACAGGGTCAGCGGGGTGCTGTCACCTCCCGCTGTGCTGCTACTCACCGAGTTGGTCCCCAGGATCTGCAGGTTGGGCTTCTCCGACTCCAGCAGCTTCGCCACCATCTTGAGGAAGCTCTCCACGAAGAGGTTGATGCTCTGGCAGTGACAGGCCATGAGGAGCTGGTCCAGGGCCTCCATGGCAATGCAGACGTACCTGGGAGCAGGCAGAGGCAAGGGTCACTCTCCGGCAGCGGCGTGGGTCAGCCCTCCTCCTCCTCTCTCCCAAACCACTTGGGTGCCCACCAGCCAACCTCCTGCTCTGGCCAACCCAAAAAGAAAACATTTGCACCCAAAATACCCTTGGGTTATTTTCAGATGGAGTTGGCTCCTCTCAGCATCTCTCCTCCTAGCAAAGTTGGGGTGGTTCAGCCTGGAGAAGAGAAAGCTTCAGGGAGACCTTAGAGCAGCTTTCCAGTAACTGAAGGGGACCTACAAGAAAGCTGGAGAGGGACTTTTTACACGGGCATGGAGTGATAGGATGAGGGGGAATGGATACAAACTGGAAGAGGGGAGATTGAGATGAGATATCAGGAAGAAAGTTTTCACTCTGAGGGTGCTGAGCCCCTGGGGCAGGTTGCCCCAAGAAGCTGTGGCTGCCCCATCCCTGGAGGTGTTCAAGGCCAGGTTGGACGGGGCTTGGAGCAACCTGGGCTGGTGGGAGGTGGCCCTGCCCAGGGCAGGGGGGTTGGAACCAGGTGATCTTCAAGGTCCCTTCCAACCTAAATCATTCAATGATTCCATGATTCAAGTACGGCAGCAAGATGGGACCCATCCATGACAGTCCTTGGGCCATGCCGAGGGCCTCCCTGAGCACAGCGCATCCCTTCACCATCCCTTCCGACCAGGCTGAGCTCCCCCAGAGACCACCTCCAGCACCCAGCTTCACCGCGAGCTCCCCCAGCGCATCTTCCAGGCTATTTCTTAAACCAGCCACGCGATGGTCCTGCCTCTGAGAGCTGGAAAACCTCACGCCCAGTGATGGATCTCCATCGGGTGCCCCTTCCGGAGGTGCCCAGATGCTTGTAGCGCAACGGCAGCGTTTGTCAGGTGTCGCTTCGCCTTCCCAAGATAAATGTGGACCCATTGCTCAGAGCGGCTCTGGCAAAGCCTGCTCGCAGGCTGGTCCCGTGACGCTTTCTGCACCAACAGTGTCTGGTTCCTCACCGACATGGTGGCCGGAGCCCCTGGATGAGCAGCTTGTGCAATGACCACACCAACCTCCAACTGATGGTCGCCCACTGTGTGCACAAAGGTCAGCGGAGAAGCAAACCCCGTCTGCTCTGAGCAGACATTTATTCCAGCTGAAGTCACCCAAAACACAGAGAAGACCCCAAATGGTGATTGCACCGGGTCTCCCAGCTCCAGCTCTTCTTGCAGGACCTCTGAGGCACCCAAACACCTGACATGGACCCGGTACCATCTCTCTTTGACTCCTGCTCTCCATGCAGCTGTGAATCTTTGTACCACGGCAGCTCACATCGAGCCCAGATCTACTCTGCTCTGGAGAGGCCACACCTGGAGCGCTGTGCCCAGTTTGGGGCTCCCCGGGTCAAGAAGGACAGGGAACTGCTGGAGAGGGTCCAGCAAAGGGCTACGGAGATGCTGAGGGGACTGGAGCATCTCTCTGCTGAGGAAAGGCTGAGGGACGTGGGGCTGTTCAGTCTGGAGGAGAGAAGACTGAGGGGGATCTTCTCAACGCTGATCAATCCTTCAAGGGAGGTGCCAGGGGATGGGGACAGTCTGTTTCCAGTGGTGCCCAGTGACAGGACAAGAGGGAACGGGCACAAACGTGACCATGGGCAGTTCCATCTCCACCTGAGGAGGGCCTTCTCTGCTGTGAGGGCGGCAGAGCAGTGGCACAGGCTGCCCAGAGAGGTGGGGGAGTCTCCCCCTCTGGAGCCATCCTAAACCCGCCTGGACGCCGTCCTGTGCCACTGCTGGAGGTGCCCCTGCTCTGGTGGGGGGGTGGGATGGGGGAGCTCCAGAGGGACCTTCCAGCCCTCACCAGTCTGGGATTGTGTGACCTCCTGCCACAGCCGGAAGCAGGAGGTGGCAAGCTCAGACCTCTTGAGATGAAGCACAATCCCTCCTTTAACCTCCATTTTTTTGTCCCAGCTCCTTGCACGACCACACTCACAGCCCGGGTGGCACGCAGCAGCCACCAGCTTGTGCCACAAGAGGGAAAGGGGACAGGTCCGAGCCACCCATCTGCTCGCCAGGAGGACATCTGCCCTCTCGGGGAAAAGGCAGTGTCTGATAAACCCTGGTCTTCCAGGTTCCAGCCGGTAAAACACAGTAAGACCCATCCCTTCTCCTGAGGCCCCAGAGCTGTTGAAATCTGGCTCCAGTCTTGAGTAGATTCTCTGGTGTCTTGTAGCACGGTTGAGCTTGCACTGCAGCCTGTCCTTCAGGCACCGTTATGGTTCTTACAAGTCTTGTGAGGAGCGGCCGAGGGCCCTGGGGGTGCTCAGCCTGGAGAAGAGGAGGCTGAGGGGAGACCTTCTCGCTCTCTACAGCTCCCTGAAAGGAGGGGGCAGCGAGGGGGGGGCGGTCTCTGCTCCCCAGGAACAGGCGATGGGACGAGTGGGAACGGCCTCAAGTTGCGCCAGGGGAGGTTTAGGATGGAGATGAGGAGAAATGTCCTCACCCAAAGGGTTGTCCAGCACTGGCACAGGCTGCCCAGAGCGGTGGTGGAGTCACCATCCCTGGAAGTGTTTAAAAGACGCGTAGACGTGGTGCTGAGGGACACGGGTTAGTGGTGGGCTGGGCAGTGTTAGGTTGATGGTTGGACTTGATGATCTTCAAGGTCCTTTCCAACCGGGACGATTCTATGATTCTTCCAGCTACCGTGACAATAAGCAGCCAGCTACTCCTGGATCTGTGCGGCTCCCACCCATCTGTCAAACTGGGTTAAAACTGACCCAGAGGGAAAAAAGGGATGAAGAAGCGACTGACGACCAGCCTGAAACCTCAAACTTCTTCCTTGCAGGAAACAAGGCTGAAAAACAACATTCTGCGCTCAATATTATTGCAACAGCACGGCTGCTTTTCTGGGGACAACTGGACACAGGCCACCAAGAGGGAAAAGGGACACTTGTGGAGTTGTCCTACCCTGGCCATCCTCTTACAGATGGTGGGTTGCATCGCTGCGAACTGAAAGAAGAACACTTTCTCCTTTTAGCAAGGAAGGTAACAAGGAGATGACAACCGACGGGCCTGAAACCAAGGCTGCCCTTCATCTCGCAGGCAGGAGAGGCACCCACGCGCTTGGCCGCGGTGTCGGCAGCGGGATGAGCCCTCCTGCTCCAACCGTCACCGACCTACAAACGGGAGGGTGATGCAAACCTATTTCGGGCGTTTCAAAGTTAGATTTTGAAAACTAGCTCGCGCTCCAACCCAATTATGCGCCTATAGGCACAGGCGGTGGAGGAAGGAATATATTCCCCCCCTTCCCCTCCGCACGCCGAGGCTTGTCATTAGGTGTCAAAAAAAAAAAATACCTTTGAAAGCCTTTCTTTTCCCAACATAGCAAGCGGAGCCTGTTAACAGCCGCGTAAGCGCGGAACATCAGGCAGAGCTTTGAATGTCCTGTCACTCCCCATGACGGGTGATGCGGATGAGGCTTTGAAGGTTTTCCAACTTTAACACTTCTCGGGCGGGCTGCCGGCTTCTCTTCCCCCGGGATAAAAAGCAGGCTGAGGTTCGTACCACGAAGCCGAACCGTGTTTGTCTTTGTTCAGGAGACGACAAGAATCAATCCAGGAGCTATTTCAAAGGGAAGGAGTCCTCCCGTGCTCCCCCAGCGTCTCTAATCAGGGCAGTCAGATATTTCCAGGCGGGCGCTGCTCCCCTCGCCGTAAATTCCCCTCGCTGAGAGAGTTGGGGCTGTTCAGCCTGGAGAAGAGAAGGCTCCGGGGAGATCTTACTGCCGCCTTCCAGTCCCTAAAGGGGCTCCAGGAGAGCTGGGGAGGGACTTTTTACTGGGGCATGGAGTGACAGGACGAGGGGGAATGGCTCTAAACTGGAAGAGGGCAGGTTTAGATTAAACATTGGGAAGAAGTTTTTCCCTGTGAGGGTGGTGAGGCACTGGCACAGGTTGCCCAGAGAGGTTGTTGAGGCCCCATCCCTGGAGGTGTTCAAGGCCAGGCTGGAGGTGGCCTTGGGCAACCTGGGCTGGTGGGAGGTGTCCCTGCCCATGGCAGGGGGGTTGGAACTCGATGGTCTTCAAGGTCCTTTCCAACCTAAACCATTCTGTGATTCTATGAAACCCGGCCGAGCCTGGCTGGGAGCCATGCGAGGAGGGGAAGAGGAAGGGCCGGAGCCCAGCCAGGACCACGCAGGTGAGGCGGACGGAGCAAAGACAGCAATCCCCATCCAGCCCAACGCGTCCCCACCTCCGGGAACGCATCAGCGCGCTGCCCCTCATCCTTGCCCCCGCTAATGCCACGTCGCCGTAGCTCGATAGAGATGTGCATGGGGTGCACACACAGGCTTGTCCTCGATAACTCCCAGCAAGCTGCAGCCAAGGCCACCCTGTTTAGCTGCTTGCCCACACCTAGCCAGACTCTACTCGGCACTGGTGAGGCCACAACTGGAATGCTGGGTCCAGTTTTGGGCTCCCCAGTTCAAGAGGGACAGGGAACTGCTGGAGCGAGTCCAGCGAAGGGCAACCAAGATGACTGAGGGACTGGAGCATCTCCCGTATGAGGAGAGGCTGAGAGCGCTGGGACTCTTTAGCCTGGAGAGGAGAAGGCTGAGGGGAGACCTTATTATGGCATACACGTATCTAAAGGGGGGGTTGCAGGAGGATGGAGCCAGACTCTTCTCGGTGGTTCCCAGGGACAGGACGAGGGGCGATGGGCACAAGTTGGAAGAGAGGAAGTTCCGTTCCAACAGACGGAAACCCTTCTTTAGGGTTGGGGTGACAGAGCAGTGGCAGAGGCTGCCCAGGGAGGGGGTGGAGTCCCCTTCTCTGGAGGTTTTCAAGACCCGCCTGGATGCAGTCCTGAGGGATGTGCTCTGGGCAGTCCTGCTTTAGCAGGGGAGTGGGGCTGGGGGGTCTCGAGAGGTCCCTTCCAACTCGGAACATTCTGTGATTCTGTGATTCCATCCACCTCTGGAAGAGCCACCGTGGGCTTTTAAAGGCCAAGAGGGTGCCACCGGCTCCTGATGACAGCCTGGAGGGGTGATGGCAGTCCCGCTGCTGGGGACAGACCCCATAGACACCCACACTCCTCACGCACAGACAGCAGGACGCCAGGGAAACACTACATGGCTCCCAGCTCGCCTGGTCCCTCGCAACTTTGCAAGGAGTTCACACATCCCTGCATGCTCCCATGACTCCCTTTCGGAGGAAAAACACATTCGGGTCTCTCCGCAGCGTGCTCACAGGTTCAGGACAGCTTGGAGCACGCAGGAGTTTCATACCCCACACGTCCCACCCCTTGCCTGGGCTTTCTCTACCACCTAGTGTGCCATCGTACTGGGACCAGTGCTGTTCAACATCTTGACAGTAGACAGTGGGATGGAGTGCACCCTCAGCAAGTTTGCCGATGACACCAAGCTGTGTGGTGAGGTGGACACGCTGGAGGGGAGGGATGCCATCCAGAGGGACCTGGACAGGCTGGAGAGGTGGGCCCAAGCCAACCTCATGCCGTTCAACAAGGCCAAGTGCAGGTCCTACAGCTGGGTGGGGGTGATCCCAAGCACAACTCCAGGCTGGGCGGGGAATGGCTGGAGAGCAGCCCTGAGGAGAAGGCCCTGGGGGGGCTGATTGACCAGAAGCTCAGCATGAGCCGGCAACGTGCGATCGCAGCCCAGAAGGCCAACCGGATCCTGGGCTGCATCAGCAGAAGTGTGGCCAGCAGGGCGAGGGAGGGGGTTCTGCCCCTCTGCTCCACTCTGGGGAGACCCCACCTGGAGTACTGCCTCCAGCTCTGGAGTCCCCAACATAGGAAAGACATGGACCTGCTGGAGCGGGGCCAGAGGAGGCCCCGGAGATGCTGGGAGGGCTGGAGCCCCTCTGCTGGGAGGACAGACTGGGAGAGTTGGGGGGTTCAGCCTGGAGAAGAGAAGGCCAAAAAGGGGAAAACTCAGAGCCCCTTCCAGTGCCTAAAGGGGCTCCAGGAGAGCTGGGGGGGGTGGGCTCTGGATCAGGGAGGGGAGCCGTGGGACGAGGGGGAACGGTTTGACACTGACAGAGGGGAGACTGAGATGAGATATGAGGAAGAAATTATTTTTTCCTGTGCAGGTGGTGATCCCCTGGGGCAGGTTGCCCCGAGAAGCTGTGGCTGCCCCATCCCTGGAGGTGTTCAAGGCCAGGTTGGACGGGGCTTGGAGCAACCTGGGCTGGTGGGAGGTGTCCCTGCCCAGGGCAGGGGGGGGACTGGACGATCTTTAAGGTCGCTCCCAACCCAAACCATTCTATGATTCTGTAATCGTTATGCCAATCAGTGGGGTGGCTGAAACAGCCTCCCAGCCCTTACCCATATCGGTGCCGGCTCACGTCTCGGATGAGCCGCTCGGAGAGGTAGGCTCCAATGCGATCCAGCTTCTCCGGGGCAGACAGGGCGTAAAATGTCAGCTTCTCCATGTTGGTCTTCACCAGCCCATCCTGCAAGAGAGCAGCGCAGGGCGTCACCACCTCACACCCAGACCCTGTAAACATCTGGAACACCCCCGTAGC
>NW_009647013.1:1253987-1256933 GCF_000708025.1 Charadrius vociferus | reverse complement strand
CCTCAGTGATCTCTGATGCACCGCAGCCATGGGCGACCCCAGGGTAAGCCTCCATCGAGCACCCCACACTGTAAAAACGAGGAGAACCATTTCCCAGCTGCTAGCAACGCCCCAGCAGCGAGGGGGACAGGGGTAGACAGGGACATCAACCCCTCCAGGCTGCTGAGGCCAAATGACACGAGCGTGCCAAGCTGCTGCCAGCCCCAATCCCCCGCAGCCTGGAAAACTGGGGCTCTTCGCCCTCTCCGCACAGCTCGGCGGCAGCCTCCGCTCTCGTCCAGCCTCCCTGGGTAATGCCAGCCCCGCTAACCCCAGCCACGAGCCCCTCTTCCACTGCCTTCGCATCTCAGCTGTGGAAAGCAGACAGGGTGGATTCGGGATGCTCCCGGAGCAGCTGGCAGAGCATCCCCCCTCTGGGATTCAGCGAGGCAGCAAGCAGGGCACGGCCTCCCCGCGTCCTGGGAGCAGAGTCAGCTTTTAAGCTGGAAAACCGTGCCGGGACCCCAAGAGATCACAGAATCACAGAATGTTCAGCGTTGGAAGGGACCTCTCGAGACCACCCAGCCCCACTCCCCTGCTAAAGCAGGACTGCCCAGAGCACATCCCTCAGGACTGCATCCAGGCGGGTCTTGAAAACCTCCAGAGAAGGGGACTCCACCCCCTCCCTGGGCAGCCTGTGCCACTGCTCTGTCACCCCAACCCTAAAGAAGGGTTTCCGTCTGTTGGAACGGAACTTCCTCTCTTCCAACTTGTGCCCATCGCCCCTCGTCCTGTCCCTGGGAACCACCGAGAAGAGTCTGGCTCCATCCTCCTGCAACCCCCCCTTTAGATACGTGTATGCCATAATAAGGTCTCCCCTCAGCCTTCTCCTCTCCAGGCTAAAGAGTCCCAGCGCTCTCAGCCTCTCCTCATACGGGAGATGCTCCAATCCCTCAGTCATCTTGGTTGCCCTTCGCTGGACTCGCTCCAGCAGTTCCCTGTCCCTCTTGAACTGGGGAGCCCAGAACTGGACACAGTATTCCAGTTGTGGCCTCACCAGTGCCGAGTAGAGGGGGAGAATGACCTCCCTCGACCTACTGGTCACACTCTTCCCTATGCAGCCCGGGATGCCATTGGCCTTTTTGGCCACCAGGGCACATTGCTGGCTCATGGACAATATACTATCTACCAGGACCCCCAAATCCTTTTCCTCAGAGCTAGTTCCCAGCAGGTCCACCCCTAACCTATACTGGTGCCCAGCATTCTTCCTCCCCAGGTGCAGGACCCTGCACTTGCTTATGTTGAACCTCATTAGGTTCCTCTCTGCCCAAGATCCCCACTCTTAGAAGCTGCTTTCCTTATCCTGCTAGCAGAAGGATGTGCACCTTCAGGTCCAGTCCCTCATCCTCCCATCCATCCAACCATCCATCCATCCATCCATCCATCCTTGGCATCTGCCCGGCACCTTTGGGAAAGGAAACCTCTCCCTCTGGGCCGATGTGGCTGGAGGAGCTGCTTCTGTATTTCCGCTCACAACCAGGTTTTAAAGGAAAATCCAACCCTCCCGGCACGGTTTGACGGACTCAAAGCGTCGCCCGCCTCCCAGGAGCTATTTCTGGGCAAGTCACACCGCGTCCCTACAACCGGAGCACCGGAGCTTCGGCGTGTGAAGCAGCGGAGCTTCGGCGTGTGAAGCAGCGCTTCGTTTACCTCCGGGTCCTCAGGGAAGATGTTGTCGACGAGTCTTTTGTAGCGAGGACGCAGGGCGCCGCAGCAGCCGCACACGCCTGGAAGAGAGGAGACAGAGCCGGTCAGAAGGGAGCATCCTGGGCAAACCCTCACGGGGAAATGCCTTTGGTGGAAAAATATATCCTTGGATTCAGTGAGGAAGCCCGGGAAGAGGCCAGGGCACCAAGTTGATGACATCCCAGAGTTTAGCAGCCAAAAAAAACCCCAAAAACCAAGGGAAGAAAACCGCAGCTGAGAGGCAGGGAATTGGCCTCAGACCAGCATCGTTTGACGTAGGACTGCAGGGTTATCTGCTTTTCTCACCCAAGAAAGCAACCCCCAGAGACCAGGATGTCCAAAGTTCCACTAAATCTCTGCCTTCTCTGTCTCGCAAGATCTTCTTTTGCGGGTCCTCAGACCTCCAAGAGCTCTTTCCTCCAACCACTCACCCGAGGAGACGCGATCCCACCCTGCCCCGCGCTCCCCACGGCACCAGCAGCGGCAGGGCGAGCACAGGCTGCTGGAGACAGGAGGACACGACAAGCAGAGAGAGCATCTTATGAAGGCCGCGAAACAAAAACACGTTTTCTTGTTTTCCAAAGCTGAGCTGTTGAGAAACGCCAAAGGCCTTCGGCTGCTCCCCTACCTTCGGGCTGCTGGACCGCGGTCCCTCTCCCCCGATGGGGGACACCAAGTGAACAGTGCTTTGCAGGACACCACCATCAGCAAGTTTGCTGATGACACAAGACTGGGAGGGGTGGCTGACACTCCAGAAGGTTGTGCCACCATTCAGCGTGACCTGGACAGGCTGGAGAGTTGGGCGGAGAGGAACCTTATGAAGTTCAGCAAAGGCAAGTGAAGGGTCCTGCATCTGGGGAGGAATAACCCCCTGCACCAGTACAGGTTGGGGGCTGACCTCCTGGAGAACAGCTCTGTGGAAAGGGACCTGGGAGTCCTGGTGGACAACAGGATGACCATGAGCCAGCAATGTGCCCTGGTGGCCAAGAAAGGCAATGGCATCCTGGGGGGCAGCAAGCAGAGTGTGGCCAGCAGGGCGAGGGAGGTCATCCTCCCCCTCTGCTCTGCCCCAGTGAGGCCACATCTGGAGCGCTGTGTCCAGTTCGGGGCTCCCCAGGTCAAGAAGGACAGGGAACTGCTGGAGAGGATCCAGCAAAGGGCTACGGAGATGCTGAGGGGACTGGAGCATCTCTCTGCTGAGGAAAGGCTGAGGGACGTGGG
>NW_009647013.1:1240063-1242323 GCF_000708025.1 Charadrius vociferus | reverse complement strand
TCAGGGAATGGGCCTCAGACCAGCATCGTTTGACGTAGGACTGCAGGGTTATCTGCTTTTCTCACCCAAGAAAGCAACCCCCAGAGACCAGAATGTCCAAAGTTCCACTAAATCTCTGCCTTCTCTGTCTCGCAAAATCTTCTTTTGCGGGTCCTCAGACCTCCAAGAGCTCTTTCCTCCAACCACTCACCCGAGGAGACGCGATCCCACCCTGCCCCGCGCTCCCCACGGCACCAGCAGCGGCAGGGGGAGGACAAGCAGGGCGGGACCGGAGGACACGACAAGCAGAGAGAGCATCTTATGAAGGCCGCGAAACAAAAACACGTTTTCTTGTTTTCCAAAGCTGAGCTGTTGAGAAACGCCAAAGGCCTTCGGCTGCTCCCCTACCTTCGGGCTGCTGGACCGCGGTCCCTCTCCCCCGATGGGGGACACCAAGTGAACAGTGCTTTGCCTGTGCTTTCAAGGCCCCCGACCCAATCATACCCAGCCCCTCTTTTTGAGGGGCCTCAGACGTGACAGCAGCTCGTCCCTGATGCACAAGCCGTGCCCTGCGCAGCCTCTTACAGAGCCAAAACTCCCTCGCAGCAGCAGCTCTGAAGGGTGGGCACCAACCTCATCCCAACTCAGAGCCAAGCGACAAGACCCACCTGCCAAATATCCGGGATATTTGCCCCGAGAAGCTGTGGCTGCCCCATCCCTGGAGGTGTTCAAGGCCATGTTGGACGGGACTTGGAGCAACCTGGGCTGGTGGGAGGTGTCCCTGCCCAGGGCAAGGGGGTGGCACTGGATGATCTTCTTCTGCATCAAGCAGAGTGTGGCCAGCAGGGCGAGGGAGGTCATCCTCCCCCTCTGCTCTGCTCCAGTGAGACCACATCTGGAGCACTGTGTCCAGTTCGGGGCTCCCCGGGTCAAGAAGGACAGGGAACTGCTGGAGAGGGTCCAGCAAAGGGCTACAGAGATGCTGAGGGGAGTGGAGCATCTCTCTGCTGAGGAAAGGCTGAGGGACGTGGGGCTGTTCAGTCTGGAGGAGAGAAGACTGAGGGGGATCTTCTCAACGCTGATCAATCCTTCAAGGGAGGTGCCGGGGGATGGGGACAGTCTGTTTCCAGTGGTGCCCCGTGACAGGACAAGAGGGAACGGGCACAAAGGTGACCATGGGCAGTTCCATCTCCACCTGAGGAGGGCCTTCATAGTTCGGGGGTTTTCCCCCTCTGGAGCCATCCCAACCCCGCCTGGACGCCGTCCTGTGCCACTGCTGGAGGTGCCCCTGCTCTGGCGGGGGGTGGGATGGGGGAGCTCCAGAGGGCCCTTCCAGCCCTCACCAGTCTGTAATTCTGGGTTTCAAGGTCCCTTCCAACCCAAACTGTTCTATGATCTAGGATGTCTGGGCTGCCACCCCCTGCTCTGCTTTCAGGGAGCTGCCGAGGGAGGAAGGGATCATTTGTGACCCGGATATTTCTCCCTGTGCCATATCCTCTTTCTCAGAACCACAACACACCCTCCGTAGCAGCCAGCGATCCCCCACTGCCGTCTGCGGCTCAGGGACGGCCATGGAGTGACAGGACGAGGGGGAATGGCTCTAAACTGGAAGAGGGCAGGTTTAGATTAAACATGAGGCAGAAGTTTTTCCCTGTGAGGGTGGTGAGGCACTGGCACAGGTTGCCCAGAGAGGTTGTGGAGGCCCCATCCCTGGAGGTGTTCAAGGCCAGGCTGGAGGTGGCCTTGGGCAACCTGGGCTGGTGGGAGGTGTCCCTGCCCAGGGCAGGGGGGGGGAACTCGATGATCTTCAAGGTCCTTTCCAACCTAAACCATCCTATGATTCTATATGGTTCAGACAGGCTCTCGAGCATCCTTTGTGCTCCCACACCAACCAGCATCCGTAGGGCACCTCCACCCCAGTACATCCCCCCATGTAAAGCCATACCAGCGCTGCCCTGCCTGCTGGCCACCGACGGACATCTGCAGGGTTTCTTTATTTAGAAAAAGGAAGGGAAACAAGAAAAGAAAAGAGATTTCTGGACACGCTACCCTCCAAGGGCTTGGCGCGCCAGGATCCCCTTGGCTCCAGCATAACGCATTTTTTTCCCCGGGGTCCGGCGTTACTGGGACGCCGCACCCCCGCGGGGGGAGAGTGGACTCAGGACCCCGAAGCACCCGTCTTTATGAGCTTGGGGAAGCGTGAGTAATTTGGGGCTGGTTTTTGGCAACCGCTGCCGAGAAGTAGAAGCTGGAGGGGAAGGAGAGGGAGGCGAGGGGGGTG
>NW_009647013.1:1237915-1239827 GCF_000708025.1 Charadrius vociferus | reverse complement strand
GAGGGGAGGGAGGAGAGGCAGCCCGTACCCCACCTGAAAGCCACCCCTGTGCTTTGGGATCCCCCTTTGGCATCACCTTTGGGGTCCCCCTTTGGGGTGACCCTTTGGGGTCTCCAGACCCAGCACTCCCAGCACCGCCGCGGTGGCAAAGAGCTCCTTCCACCTCTCTCTGCAAAACCCCTCCGCGTCCTCCCGCTATCCCATATTTTACGGCTCCGTCTCGTACCCGCCGCTCTCCCTCCCCCCTTCTCAGCCGCCTGCCATCGATTTTGCTCTTTTCCCGAAGTACCTTTAATCCGGCCTCTTAATAAATCCTCGCTTGCCACTCACACAAACGAGCGTCTGATCATCTCCTGAAGCCTCTTAATAAATTCCCCTCGTCCCGGGGCCGGCCGAGGCAGCGGGATTTATCTCACTTTGCCGGGGGCCACAAGCTCTCCCCACAAAACAGCCAAAGAGTTTCCCCAGAAGCAATGCCATTAGCCAATGACCCAGCTCCCCTCCACCTCCCGCAGCCTCCTCGGTAATTATCTCACCTCCAGAAACGTGACTTTAGAGTATTTTCAGGATTCGGGTGCATTCCCAGCCCTTGGGAGAGGAGCGAAGAGCCCAGTCGCGTTCCCAGTCCGCCACCCCTCACCCTGATGAATGAAGCTGCAGAGCAGCCACAGCGCGGATCCCATCAATAATAATTGCATAATTAAATCTAAATGCCTTCCCTCTCACCTAACGCGACCTCTTCTTCCAGAAAGAGGAGTTTTTTTAAGGCTTCACCTAAAGAAAACAGCAGCGGGAGAGGGATGAGAAGACCCGGAGCACCGGCCAGGAGAGGGGACCGGGGTGACCCATCGGTCCCACCATGTCGGGGGGGAGAACACGGTCAGGACAGGGAGAGCAGGAACGATGCTCGACCCAAAACCACGTCAGGGCAGGATCCCACCACGGCCCAGCAGAAGGTCAGGGCTTCCTATAGAGCAGTGCTTCCAGACGAGACTCTCTGATGTCTAGTAAGAGGGCTGAGCTCCCTGTGGCGCGGCACTGAAAGGGTCTCGCTTACTCCCTTTGCATGAAACCAAGAGAAACTTTCTTTCCCCAAAACCCTGCCTTTTCTCGGTTTTTCTCCAGCCCGGACATGCACAGGCACAGACAGGGAGACCGTAAATGCTTCAAAAAAGCAGAGTAAAAATGACACGGACCTTAAGGAAAAAGGAAGATTTTTTCCCCTTGTTTTATTTCACCCTAAAAATGACACAGCCCTTGAGGAAAGAAGATTTTCCCCTTTTTTTTATTTCCCCCCACCAAGAGCAACAAACTCAAGTCTGGTCCGGATGCCGGGGGCCGAATTCAGCCCTGTGCTTGATCTCCCAGGGAACCTCCCCCAGACCCTCACAGCCCCACACCCTGACGCTGGGGCTATAGAGACAACCATCCCCTCCCACCCCCCTCCTCCCAGCCAGGCTCCCCGACGAGGGTCTCAGACAAGACATTTCTTCTTCCAGCCACCGGTTTCCTTTAGCACCCACCACACCTCCTCTCTCCGCGCCCCCACGTACCCGTGGCACCGGCTCCGAAAAAGGAGCCGGGACCAGCGGCATCCCCAACACCGTGAAGACAAAACGCCGGAGCCGCAAAGCATTCCGGCTGCCACAAGGTCTTTATAAAAAAAAATAAATAATAATAATAAAAAAAAATAAAATTAAAATAAATAAATAGAAAGACAACACTGAAGGTCACCGGCAGCCAGAGCGGCATCTCCGTTCCCGGGAGATGCAACCCAACATCCCGGGGGGAAAAGCAAAACGGGGAGAAGGTACCTGCTCCGGCCACGTGCAGCATCTCCCAGGAGCAGGCAGGGCCGGCGGCACAGAGCCGCAACGCGGGGCCGATAGGCCAGGTAGTCAAAGCCTACGCC
>NW_009647013.1:1237160-1237542 GCF_000708025.1 Charadrius vociferus | reverse complement strand
CGGGAAAGGGGGGGTGTGGGGGGGTACAGGGGTGTTTTTTTTCCAGGTCCCTGGAGCCCAAAGCTCTCCCACCGCTGGGTACCATCCAGCATCACTCGTTGATGGGCAGCGCTAAGGAGGGGGGAGGCTCAGCAGGTCGGAACTGATCCCGAAAGAGCATCCAGGGATGCGACGGAGCGGCACGGGCGCGTCACGCTCTCCTCCTGCTGGCAGCCCGCCGTCCTGCGAAACCAGGATGTGGGGATTTTCTTAAAGACGGGGTAAATCGAGGCAGGGAGAAACGTGACTTCGACCCTCTCCCTACGGAGGGGATAAGGTGGAAAAGCCACGAGCAGCACGGGCTGCCCCGGCTACCCAACATACCTGCGGCACCTCCGCCTCG
>NW_009647013.1:1235742-1236930 GCF_000708025.1 Charadrius vociferus | reverse complement strand
GCGTACGGCCAGCTGAGAAGGGGACGCAGGCCCTGCGCACCCCCCGAAACGAAACGACCACGCGCTCTCCCACCAGCGCTCTGACCGTAAGCCTTTCCTCCTTAATCCCCTTCCCTCTCCCCATTTTAATGGCATCCCGGCAATAAGCACGGCTCGAAAACCTTATGGCCATATTATTCCGAAGCCTGGAATTTACTTAATAAAGGCACTCTGACTGATTGCAAATAAATCTTAATTAAATCACGCAAAATCCTTCATTAAAGCCAATATCCCATGAAGGTCGGTCTCTTAACCCCAAGCAAAAACGGCGGACTGAAGGTGGGGGGGGGTGTACCGCCATCCCAGCGCCGTCTTCCCTCGAGCCCCACACCAAACCGGAGACCTTTCCCTAATCTGCTTAGCAAAACCTCATTTACGCAGCCGCCGTGAGAGTCTCCTTCGTACCCGTTCTCCGACTCCCTCAGCGCTCCAGCACCCGGTGGGTGAGCCTGCCTGGGGGGAAAAAAAGAAAAAAAGAAAAAAAAAAGGACAAAATCTCCCCGCTACACGTTAAAAATGTCACCGAGCGATATTCAAGTCGGCCCCGAGACCCGTTAGTCCTATTTTCCGTCCACCCCGGGGCGGGCAGAGGGATGGAGCGAGGAGGGAAGGGGGAAAGAAATACCAGGGAAGGCAAGAAACGAGCGATGCTGGCGGAGAGAAGGGATGGACTCGGTGCTGCGAGGGATGCCGGGGATGGAAAGAGATGTGGGGCACCACTCGCAGATCCCCCCTCCTCCCCAAAAGCCGTTCCCAGGGAAAGCCCGGTTCGCCCGGGGCCAGCGTGGCTGGGAGCTCCCCCCAGGAACGGCTCGCTCCCACGCTCCTCCGAGCTTCTGCCACCGATTGAAAAGGCAGGAAAAACTCCGTGAAAAATCCGGCCAGCCTCCGTTTGCCTCCACACCCCCCTCCAAAGCCACGGCAGATCCCGATGTAAATCAGCACGAGCCCACGGGGCCGGCAGAGCTGTAAAACCGGCCAGTAAATCTCTCTCTAATCGTGTTTAAGAGAGCCGAACGCACCAGGGCAGCGATTAAAACGGTGGCCCAATGCCCTCCTGGCGGCGACGCCGTGCCGGGAACGGGGTGAGGACAGCAAGGTGGCGGGGAGGGGGAGGCAACGGCGACCCCCGAGGAGGATCGAGCGGTT
>NW_009647013.1:1233698-1235287 GCF_000708025.1 Charadrius vociferus | reverse complement strand
GCTGAGGGGGAGGGGGAAGGACCACGCCGGAGAGGGAAACGCTCTCTCCCAGCCGTCGCCCGCTCGGAGCCGTCGGCGCGAAGCCTTTTTAACTCATCATTAAATTCACAGCTTCCCCCCCGGCACTCCTCCACACGCCGTGCGCGCTTGGCTTCCACCGTCGCAGCCGGGGCGGCGTTGGGGGGACGACGAAGCACGCGGCTCCGCGCCGGGGTTTCCCACATCAGGACAACCCCAAAACGGAGCTGCTCCAGAGGTGGCATCCACGTTGGTGCCAGCGTGTCGGAATCCCACCTGGATTTGCCCAAACGCGCTCCCTTCCCATCTCCCCCCCACCCTCCACCTTCCAAATGCCAACAGCTCCGGGCACGCGGGCATCAAATCCAGCTTTAATAACTCCTCGGGGGGTGGTGGGACGTAAATCAGACCCCACTACCACCATACACCAGCGACGGGTTCGCCCCTCCGTCATTGACACTCCACCACCCGGTCCCTCCGCACCGCAGCGCGTCAGCGCAAAAGCTTCCCTAGCGGCCAGATTAATTAATATTTCACAGCGGTGATTAGATTCGGGCGTTAAGACCGCACCAGCCCTTTATTTCACACGTGGGAGGAAAAAAAACCACCCGTTAAAGGGCAGAGCTGCGCGCCGGGAGGTTTGGCGTTACGTACCCGGCACGTCGGCAGCGCCGATTCGAGGGGAGGAGTTTTTTGGAAAGAGGGAAAGCTGCGGGGAGGAAAGAGCTTAAATAGGAGGAAATTCACTTAAACTCCGGTCTCGACATGTTCACCGGGCGTCGCGTAGACGTGGTTTGTCCGGTCCGGCCCATGGAGGTGGGGAAGTTGTGACAGAGGCTGAGGGTCCACACAGCATCACAACCGGTGTCCGAAAACGGCTTAATTAAGAGCCAGGTTCGTTTTGCGAGCCCAGGGCCTTGCCCCACGCAGCGCAGAGCCGCACGCGACACGAACAACCAAGGACACGGGCAGGGCGGCGAGTTTGAGAGGTTTTTAGAGGCAAAAAAACCCCAAAACCAAAACAAACCCCAAACCAAACCACGCACCCTCCCCCCCCAACCCCGGCCCTGTTTTGTACGTTCAACAAAAAACACAATAAGGACCTTTGTGAGACGCCGACCACACACGTTTCTGTGGTTTTCTATTTCCCCAAGCGACGCTACCTCAAAGCCCGCAGCCAGTTGTAATTTTTGGCAGAAAATCTGACCGAACGCCCTCATTTACAGAGATGGAAACGTGACGGGACCGGCCAAGGCCAGGTTTTCTCTCCAGCCTTTGCCGGTGGTTTGCTGTCCCCGCGGAGGAGGACCAAACCCGGTCCCCAAGGCAGAGCGACCTGCGACGGGGAGCGGAGCATCCCTGGAAGCACATTTTCTTGTGCAATTACTGCCGGCGTAAGGAATTATCAGAGCCTTTAAGCTGTGGGGCTTGATGAGGTTGGAGGTGAGCAACGGAGCTCCCGGCCCGGCACAATCCCCTCCAGCGTTCGATCCAGGCGGAGAAGTCCCCATCTTCACTGCAGGGGACAAATCCCGCCCGGATACTGCAACGCCGGCTGGAAACGCACCAGG
>NW_009647013.1:1231456-1232593 GCF_000708025.1 Charadrius vociferus | reverse complement strand
GCACCGCGAGCCACGGGTGCCGGGCATGCCGCTCTCGCCTCGCAGGCGCGAAGCAAAGCGCCAGCGCCGCAGGATGAAAGGGGACACCAAGGGTGGCTCTGTCCCCACTCAACGCTGTCCCTCTGACCACCTCCCAGGGAGGCAGCAGGTCCCCCCCGTAACGGAGCATCCTGCACCGCTTCATCCCATCCCCGGCGAAAAAAAAAAAACAACAACATCCCGAGACACCCCTTTAATCCTTCCCCCCAGGGCAAGAGACAGTTAAAAGAGAGATTAAAAAGATACCAATAATCCCGCGCGTTCCTAATGCACCTTTCATCCGAAGTATCCCACAGAGCTTTCCAGCTCCTGGATGCTTTCCAGGACGGCGAGCCGTAGCGATGCTCGGCCCCGAGAGCTACCGGGGAAAGGACTTGGTTGGCTTTTGTCCTCAAAGTCACATTCAGGTCCCCAGAGACGCTCTGCCCTTACCCACCCTAAGGAAACGCTGCCGCCTGTTTCGGCGCAGGGGCTCCCCGGGATGCCAGCGGGGATGGTAACCTGTGGGGAAGCGGAACCGTGACCCCATGTGGCATCGCCATCGTGGGCAGGACAGGTTTGCCACCGCGCCAGGACCCCAGGGGACAACCAGAGCGTGTCACACCCCTCGGGCCAGATCATTACAGTCACACCAGGAAAGCTGGAAGGGCTCTTGGGCGCCCCCCCCCCCGCGGCTCAGCCGCCCCCCAGGTTTGCAGAGGGGTTGGGGGTCCCCTGCGGTTCTCCGGCGGAGAGGATTATTCCCCGCTCCAGGCTGCTGTAAATTGCTCCGGTGATGCCAACAGCTCCCCGCAAATTCCCGCCTGCCGGCAGCACAAACAGCCAAAAGAAAAAAAAACAAAACAAAACAAAAAAACAACCCAAAAAATCAGCCCCACCGTGGACACAAAAGCCCCGAGGGAGACGGGGAGCTCCGATGGAACGGGCACTGGCAGGGAGAGCATTCGGGCATCGGGGATGGCCGTCCTTGCAAGGAGAGCATCGCTGTCACCCCACGCCAGACCGGAGGGGTCCCGCGGTCAGAGGGGGCGAGGGAACGCCGGCGTTGGGGGGGATGCTGCAGGGGGGCCGTGTCCCCCCAGGGCCACGCAGCAGCCG
>NW_009647013.1:1229555-1230488 GCF_000708025.1 Charadrius vociferus | reverse complement strand
GGGGGGGGTGTCCCTCTCCCCCCCCCCCCCCAAGTAACCAGGTGGAGCTGAAGAGCCCTATATAGCCCCAAGGCTTCCCCCCCCCAAGGACTGGGTGATGCCCCAACAGTAGAGGGGTCATCGGTCCTATAGAGGAGCAAGGTCCTCCCAGCCCTGGGGAGTAGGTGACCCCAGGACCGCTGGGCGGGGGACAACTGTGGTCCCCCAAGAAGGGGACAATGCCCCAGTGATGGGGGGGAGGGGGGGGGATGTATTTACAGCCCTTTATGGGACCACGGTGTGTGTTCCAGCCCCAAAGAGGGGACGGTCTCCAGAAACTGGGGGAATGCAGAGGTCTATATAGGAGCAAGGTCCCCCCCAAACCCAAAGAGGGGTCACCACAGTAACAAGGAAGATGCTCAGCTCTATATATAGGACCACGGTCCCCCCCACACCCAAAGAGGGGTCACCCCCAGTAGTGAGGGAGATGCACAGCTCTATATAGGACCAAGGTCTCCCCCAAACCCAAAGAGGGGACGACCCCCCAATAACTTAGGGGGTGCACTGCCCTGCAAAAGACCAAGGTCCCCCCAAGCCCAAAGAGGAGTCACCCCCGCAATATGCACAGCTCTATATAGGACCACGGTCCCCACCGAACCCAAAGATGGGACACCCCCCCAGTATGCGCAGCTCTATATAGGACCAAGGTCCCCCCCAAACCCAAAGAGGGGATGACCGCCCAAAAACTTAGGGGGTGCACCGCTCTCAAGAGACCAAAGTCCCCCCCAAACCCAAAGAGGGGTCACCCCCAGTAATGAGGGAGATGCACAGCTCTATATAGGACCAAGGTCCCCCCCAAATCCAAAGGGGGGATGACCGCCCAAAAACTTAGGGGGTGCACCGCTCTCAAGAGACCAAAGTCCCCCCCAAACCCAAAGAGGGGACACCCTCCAG
>NW_009647013.1:1221258-1226518 GCF_000708025.1 Charadrius vociferus | reverse complement strand
ACACATGGGTGAGCCCCTGAGCATCACTCTTCCATGGGTCAGATGTCCCCAAGCCCCAGTTGAAGACCCCAAACCCCACCAGGGAGGTCTCCTTTGAGAGCTCGCAGTGCCCCGTGCTCACTATTCCCATCGCTCCTCCTGGGAATGAGCACCCCCGGAGCGGTACACCCACTTTCCCCCGTGGGGTGGAGATACCATGTGTGGTCCCACCCCACCAACCCCACCGAGCACCGGCCCTGGCATCTGCAGCCACCCAAGTGGCAACCGTGAACACCACCACGGCCTTTCCCTCGGTTCCCCCCGTAACACATGGGTGAGCCCCTGAGCATCACTCCTCCATGGGTCAGATGTCCCCAAGCCCCAGTTGAAGACCCCAAACCCCACCAGGGAGGTCTCCTTTGAGAGCTCGCAGTGCCTCGTGCTCACTATTCCCATCGCTCCTCCTGGGAATGAGCACCCCCGGAGCGGTACACCCACTTTCCCCAGTGGGGTGGAGATACAATGCAGACAGATCCAGGTCACTTCAGCTGCTTCTAGAAAGTCCCAGAGAGTGAGACAGTGGGAGGGGGCTCGGACTGCGCTGGGGAGACAGGGATGCGGTGGAGAAGGCTGAGAGCGCTTGGAGGGGTTGAGGAATAAGGAAAAAACCTCCCCGAGGTGCCTTTGCTTTGAGTTATTGCCACGGTGATGCAGCAACGCCCGGCTGCCGAAGGGGAAACTGAGGCCCGGAGGCCCCCCCCCCATTCAGGTCCCAGTGCGCCAGTGCTGGACCACGGGTCACGGATGTGAGCACTGATCGACTCCTGCACTTAGTCCGGCTGAACAGTCGCCGTTGTCACCTCCCAAAACCCACAACTCCTGCTCGGCACCAAAAAAGTGGAATGTGGGGTCCCGGCTTGCCCGACACCCCAGGCAGGGAGGAGAGAGCAGGTGCCATGAGCCAGTGTGCGGAGGAGATGGTTGTTCCCACCTCGGTGGCTGCCGCAGCGCCCAGTCTTTGGGGTCCACTCGAGGATGTGCCGGAGGAGGGTGGCACGAAAGGCTGCCGCGTCCCCAAGGAGCTGGAGCACCCAGCGTGCCAGGCAGGGCTGGGATATGAGATAGTGTCAGGGCACGGCGCCGCAGAAGGGCGTGAAGAAGGGTATAGCGTGGTACGGCACGGCACGGCACGGCACAGAATCACAGAATCGCAGAATCACAGAATGTTCCGAGTTGGAAGGGACCTCTCGAGACCACCCAGCCCCACTCCCCTGCTAAAGCAGGACTGCCCAGAGCACATCCCTCAGGACTGCATCCAGGCGGGTCTTGAAAACCTCCAGAGAAGGGGACTCCACCCCCTCCCTGGGCAGCCTGTGCCACTGCTCTGTCACCCCAACCCTAAAGAAGGGTTTCCGTCTGTTGGAACGGAACTTCCTCTCTTCCAACTTGTGCCCATCGCCCCTCGTCCTGTCCCTGGGAACCACCGAGAAGAGTCTGGCTCCATCCTCCTGCAACCCCCCCTTTAGATACGTGTATGCCATAATAAGGTCTCCCCTCAGCCTTCTCCTCTCCAGGCTAAAGAGTCCCAGCGCTCTCAGCCTCTCCGCATAGGAGTGGTGCTCCAGCCTCGCATCATCCTCACGGCTCCGGCTTGTGCTCCGGCTCCACGTTGGAGCCCAAAACTGGACCCAGCATTCCAGTTGTGGCCTCACCAGTGCCGAGTAGAGGGGGAGAATGACCTCCCTCGCCCTACTGGTCACACTCTTCCCTATGCAGCCCAGGATGCCATTGGCCTTTTTGGCCACCAGGGCACATTGCTGCCTCATGGGTAATTTCCAGTCTAGCAGGACCCCCAGATCCTTCTCCTTAGAACTACTTCCCAGCAGGTCCACCCCTAACCTATACTGGTGCCCAGCATTCTTCCTCCCCAGGTGCAGGACCCTGCACTTGCTCTTGTTGAACCTCATGAGGTTCCTCTCTGCCCAGCTCTCCAGCCTGGCCAGGTCCCGCTGGATGGCAGCGCGGCCCTCTGGAGCGTCAGCCACCCCTCCCAGTTTGGTATCATCAGCGAACTTGCCGAGGATACACTCTGTCCCCTCATCCGGGTCACTGATGAATATATTGAACAAGATCAGACCGAGTATTGACCCCTGGGGGACCACTGCACGGTGCGCAGCGCAGCACAGTATGGCACAACCTGGTTCAACACAGCGTAGCACCACGGTGCAGCACAGCACATCACGGCACAGCCTGGTTCGGCACAGCACTGGCCTGAAACGGGGATGTTTGGCATGGTTTGGCGTGGGCGACACACCACAGCACAGCACAGCACTGCACGGCACGGCACTGCACGGCACGGCACGGCGTGGCAGCGCAGAGGCCTACACAGCGAGACACGGCACAGCACGGCATGGGAAGGGCACGGCATGGCACGGCACCGCACAGCTCCACCTTTTCTCCTTTACATTTACCTTTTGCCCACCATTTGGACCCATTCCGCCTTGGAATCCCAAGCTCAACTCCAGGCTGGGAGGGGAATGGCTGGAGAGCAGCCCTGAGGAGAAGGCCCTGGGGGGACTGATTGACCAGAAGCTCAGCATGAGCCGGCAACGTGCAATCGCAGCCCAGAAGCCCAACCGGAGCCTGGGCTGCATCAGCAGAAGTGTGGCCAGCAGGGCGAGGGAGGGGGTTCTGCCCCTCTGCTCCACTCTGGGGAGACCCCACCTGGAGTACTGCGTCCAGCTCTGGAGTCCCCAACATAAGAAGGACGTGGACCTGCTGGAGTGTGTCCAGAGGAGAGCCACGAGGATGCTGCGAGGGCTGGAGCACCTCTCTGAAGAGGAGAGGCTGAGAGAGTTGGGGCTGTTCAGCCTGGAGAAGAGAAGGCTCCGGGGAGACCTTATTGCCGCCTTCCAGTGCCTAAAGGGGCTCCAGGAGAGCTGGGGAGGGACTTTTTACTGGGGCATGGAGTGACAGGACGAGGGGGAATGGCTCTAAACTGGAAGAGGGCAGGTTTAGATTAAACATGAGGCAGAAGTTTTTCCCTGTGAGGGTGGTGAGGCACTGGCACAGGTTGCCCAGAGAGGTTGTTGAGGCCCCATCCCTGGAGGTGTTCAAGGCCAGGCTGGAGGTGGCCTTGGGCAACCTGGGCTGGTGGGAGGTGTCCCTGCCCAGGGCAGGGGGGTTGGAACTCGATGATCTTCAAGGTCCCTTCCAACCTAAACCATCCTATGATTCTATGATTCCCAGCTAGCCAGGCTGACACAGGGGACTTTGTGCCGGAGCCCCTCGTGTCCTGAGGTCCCCCACACCTCCCACAGCCGCCCCAAAGCCACGACACGTCGCACACATGGCAAGACCAACCCATCGGCAAAGCCCGAGCCCTCCCCGTGCCAGACCCCATCACAAGCGCGAGTGACCCAGCAAAGCAAAGACGCTGCCCTGGGCCTTGGCTGGGGACAAGGTCAAGGCTGGAGGTGACAGGCCACCTTGGGCAGGGAGGGCCAGGGCACCAGGGAGGTACTGGCCCCACACATCCCCCCCCTCCCCCCCCTTACCCGAGCTTTTTGCTGCATCTCTTCCCACACGGAAAAGCCCCCGGGTTGGATCATCTAATTAGGCAATAACTGGCGCCTCGCGATCCTCCTCGCGGGGAAATTATGTTTTAATTAAAACATTTTGAGAGTTAATCTGTGTCGCCCATTCCCCAGGTGACGGAGCGGCCGTGTTCCCGGGGGACCGGGGGGCTTTCACGGGGGATGTGGCAGCAGTCACAGGCCAAGGGACGGGGGGTCCTGAGCGCCCCTGGTCAGGTCCAGCCCCAGAAGTGGTCACAAAGTCCTTTTTGTTGTGAATTAAAAGCCTCAGAGTAAAACCTGACGATGAGGGAAGAGCCTGAAGCAGACATGGCAAATCCCCCCAGGCCAGGAACCATCGTCCCTTTGCTCACAGGGACTTGCCATGAAGGGACAGGGCGGTCATCGGGGACGGTGCTGCGGGGTGGCCAAGGAAACAAGTCCCTCACAACCCCTTTGGGGACCAAAAGTTGTTGCCACTGGGAAAGCCCTGCACAATCTCTGCCCTCAAAGAGTAAGGATGGACACGAGCATCCCTGCTCCAGGTCGAGACAGATCCACGGAGGTTGGGGCAGCGGTCCCAGCCACCTCCGGCACGTGGCTCCTCCTGATTCATAGTACACAACAAGAGCGGAGAAGAGTTAATCCCTGCCCGCCGCCAGCGCTGCCCCTCAACCCCTACCTGTCATTGCCACAACGGGGACAACACGCTCCAGCCTTGCCCAGAGGGATCCAAGCGCATCTCTTTGGCGGAGCAGGGTCCCCCTCACCTCTCCAGCAGGCAAGCGGGGATGCCGAATCACTTGGGGGCCTGGGATGCTCTCGGGACACACGGCTGCGTCCTCACCTAGGGCTCAGAGACGCCGTGCAGAGCTCTGCGTGGCGGGCAGGGTGGGCTTACGGGGCACGGAGACAGACCGCTGCATCCCGAGCCCCGGCATCCCTCTCCGGGATGGCTCACAGGGAGTTGACCGGTGGGTGCTGGGGGAAGGCAGCGACGCGGAAACAGCTGGAGCTGCGACAAGTCATGTTGGGAGGGTGGCGAGGAGCTTCTCGCCCTGGGAACCTCCTTCGTCAGACACGTCCATCCCTGGTCTGTCTGCTCCCTCCTTCCTCACGTCCCTCCTGCTCTCCTGCAGCTGTTTCCATGGCCACGGAGCTGCTGCGGCAACTGCAACGGGGTCTCCAGCACCGAGACATGCATCCCTTCCCTGGCCACACACCCATTGCAGAGCCAGGTCCCGAGCCCACGGGCCAGCACCCCGTGGCTGCTCCCGCACACCAGCACTGGGCCTCACGGTGTTTGCACCGGCTCTTGGACACTCGCATCCATTCTGGCACCAACACTCGCCACGTCACTTGCATGACACCCCAGGGACGGGCTCTTCCTATGCCCTGATGGTTCTCACATGCAATGTGCCACCTCTCACACCTCTCCATGTGTCTTCATGGAATCAGAATGGTTTAGGTTGGAAAGGACCTTGAAGAACATCCAGTTCCAACCCCCCTGCCCTGGGCAGGGACACCTCCCACCAGCCCAGGTTGCTCCAAGCCCCGTCCAGCCTGGCCTTGAACACCTCCAGGGATGGGGCCTCAACAACCTCTCTGGGCAACCTGTGCCAGTGCCTCACCACCCTCACAGGGAAAAACTTCTTCCTAATGTTTAATCTAAACCTGCCCTCTTCCAGTTTGTATCCATTCCCCCT
>NW_009647013.1:1215649-1221049 GCF_000708025.1 Charadrius vociferus | reverse complement strand
CAGAGCAGAGCGCAGCAGAGGGGCACAATCCCCCCTCGCCCTGCTGGCCACGCTGCTGGGGATGCAGCCCGGGATGCCGGGGGCTCGCTGGGCTGACAGACCACATTGCCGGCTCACGGTGAGCTTCTCATCCACCAACACCCCCCCGAGTCCTTCTCCTCAGGGCTGCTCTCCAGCCATTCCCCGCCCAGCCTGGATTTGTGCTTGGGATTGCCCCGTCCCACGTGTAGGACCTTGCAGTTGGCCTGGTTGGACCTCACGAGGTTGCCATGGTCCCACCTCTCCAGCCTGTCCAGGTCCCTTACAATCATCGAATCATAGAATTGTTTAGGTTGGAATAGACCTTTAAGATCAAGAAGTCCAACCATTAACCCAGCACTGAACCGTGTCCCTCAGCACCACGTCTACACGTCTTTTAAACACCTCCAGGGATGGTGACTCCACCATGTCCCTGGGCAGCCTGCGCCCGTGCTTGATAACCCTTTTGGTGAAGAAATTGTTCCTAATATCCAATCTAAACCTTCCCTGCACAACTTGAGGCCGTTTCCTCTTGTCCCATCGCCTGTTCCTGGGGCTCAGAGACTGACCCCCACCTCTTGCACAAGGATCCATTTCTTCCACACGTGTGGCACGGGAGGGACAAAGTCTGGGAGAAGGGACACTGTCACAGTGCAAGGCGATGCTGCCCGCATGTGGATCACTTGAAGCAGCAGACGGAGGCGGATCTGTGCGGAAAATCCAGGCGCTGCCCTCCCTCTGGCTGCAAGGGGTGCACCTGTGGGTGCCTCTACTGGGAGCACTGGTGTGTCCAGGGGTATCAGCCTGAGATGCCCCAGCTCCAGAAGATGCTGCAGGCAAATCAACAGGTCCCTTGAGCCCGAGCCACATCTCCCCAGTGCTCTGGGCTGACCTGGGGCTGGCTCCTGCCGATGGCAGCCTGCCCCATCTCCCCAACCCTTGCAGTGCCACAGAGAAGCTCCTCGCAGACCTTCAGGGAGGCCCCACGCTTGTGCTGGAGGCTGCAAGGGCTACAGGACCGTCCCCAACCCCTGCTGGTGCCCAGACATCCACAGATGAGAACTGTTTCAACAACGGTTGGGTTCTTTCAACCCAACAGAAAGTCCGAGGACGGTGCTGTTGCCCTGCACCACCCCACCTCCCACCGCACCGATGCAGCACACCAACACCCTGGTTCAGGGATGGGGAAACTGAGTCACGCTCACGCCCAAACACTACTGGCTCTTTCCCCAAGCCCAGCGAAGCTGTGCAGGCCACCCTGTCCCAGGGACACTCAGAGGACCCATGTAAGGTTGTCACCACCACAGCATCACATGCAGACCTCGTGCACTGCTGCTCCAGACCGTCAAACACAGAGGGTGACAGTGGCAGGGCCAGTTTAGCCACAGAGGCAAAAAAATCCAGTCTCCGCCAGCCAGAAACGTTGGCTACACCCGCACAAGCGAGCCAGGCTCAGCACAGACAGGTGGGAACATCTAAATCATGGTGGCCACATGTTGTCACCCAAAGCCGTAGGGGTGCCCCAAGGGAGAGTCAGTAGGGAACGAAAGGCTGGTGGTGATCAGGAGGCACCGCAGCTCGTGTCCCTGAGCCAGGACGGGGGTTTGCGTGTGAAGGAAATCCCTTTAGAGCCTCCAATACGTGTCTTAATTCCCTTGGGGGAGGCTGTCATTTCACAACGCGCCCGGTAAACACGCCGAGCCAACACTTGCGCGCAGCAGGAACGGCTGCGAACGTTCACGATCTTCATATTCTTTCGCAAATATCGACACTGCGTATAACCATGCTTTATCTGCATCGGTTTATCTCTGTATCTGTACCTTTACTACCCTCCCCAGGCGTGATTTTAACAATCCTGCCCCAATTATTGCTTGTGAAGTACTGTCAACTAACTATACCCCCTGCCCCTAATCTCTCACGGAAGAGTTTTTGCAGCACGCAGCCTTACAACAGCTGTCGAAGCAGAGGAGGCAGCAGGGACAACAAACGTTCATACCCGAACGCCGTGACACCACGGATCACCCAAATCCTGGAATGCGCTTGAAAAATAGTCGCACACGGCTGGTGGGAGTGCAGGGTGGGCTGCCCCCTCACTACGGGAATATTCAACTTCATCCTTCAGTCGTTATCCTCATTTTGAGCCATTTCTCACTTGGTTTAGTCACCTCATTACGTATCAGTCCTAGGTTTTTGGGCTGCGCTATTCTGATGGTTTCTCAACGCACCACCGTGCTGACTCAGCGTAACCCTTCACCGCTCCGTGACCAAACTCCCCTCCGTGACCGGCAACCCCAGGGATGGAGGTGGGAGGCATCGGCACTGGTTTTGCCCTTATGCCCCCACAACAGGATGACCACCCTTTCCCCCACCAAACAAGGGGCGAAAGGCAAGGCTAGCGTCGTGCCCCGCAGCATTTCCAGGGGAAAGGACAGAACCGGCACGGGAAGGGAGCAGAGGCGGCGTGTGACGACGGGTTAACAAGCTCAAACCGTGCTTCTGAAACACAACAATTAAAAAGGACAGTCCCACCAGGGAATCTGGGATTCCCCAAGCCTGGTCGGCTGCTCCAAGTGACTTGTCCAGAGAAGAAGCCGTGCCCCGCTCCCTGCCCGCCCATATCCACGGTTGTGTAAGTCTTTGCACATCCAGATATTAAGCCTAGCTCCGTCTTACTGAATTATTGGATTTGCTGTCATTATGACCTGGATAATTGCATTACTGATCTGTATTTATTACTGTACCGTTACTGAGAGATGAATTGTTTAGCCCTAGAGCTGCTGTTACCATATCCCGAACCTATAAGTTGGCAGGGCTGCTGTAAGCCCTTACGCTGCCCAAACTCGGTGAAGAAGCCAGCACGGTGCTAAGCTCTCCCCCTCGTCCTCCTCTTCAGGCACGGACGGGCCCTGTTCCTCCCAATCCAGAGAAAACCCCACAGAGGACTTTATATCTGGGAGCAAAACAAGGAGAAAAAAAAAAATAAAAATACCCTGCTTTCTTTTTCCCCTTTTCCGAACAAACTAAAGGACGTGCTTGACCCAGGATGAAACGCCCAAAGAGAACCCCAAGCTCATCTCTGCCATGCCGCTGGGATCGGGGCAGGGCAGCGCCTGCCTCCTGCATGGCAGTGGGAATTATAAACCCATTGCTACGCTGCTACTGAGCAGGTGGGATCCCTCATGGCTCGGGAAGGGGGAGAGTGCCCCGGGCCAAGGCAAGGAGCTGCCTGGAGGTGTCATAAAATCATAGAATGGTTTAGGTTGGAAAGGACCTTGAAGATCATCCAGTTCCAACCCCCCTGCCCTGGGCAGGGACACCTCCCACCAGCCCAGGTTGCCCAAGGCCACCTCCAGCCTGGCCTTGAACACCTCCAGGGATGGGGCCTCCACAACCTCTCTGGGCAACCTGTGCCAGTGCCTCACCACCCTCACAGGGAAAAACTTCTGCCTCATGTTTAATCTAAACCTGCCGTCTTCCAGTTTAGAGCCTTTCCCCCTCGTCCTGTCACTCCATGCCCCAGTAAAAAGTCCCTCCCCAGCTCTCCTGGAGCCCCTTTAGGCACTGGAAGGCGGCAATAAGATCTCCCCGGAGCCTTCTCTTCTCCAGGCTGAACAGCCCCCACTCTCTCAGCCTCTCCTCATAGCAGAGGTGCTCCAGCCCTCGCATCATCCTCGTGGCTCTCCTCTGGACACGCTCCAGCAGGTCCATGTCCTTCTTCTGTTGGGGACTCCAGAGCTGGACGCAGTACTCCAGGTGGGGTCTCCCCAGAGTGGAGTAGAGGGGCAGAACCCCCTCCCTCGCCCTGCTGGCCACACTTCTTCTGATGCAGCCCAGGATCCGGTTGGCCTTCTGGGCTATGACTGCACATTGCCGGCTCATGCTGAGCATCTCATCAATCAGCACACCCAGGTCAATGTCCCCACTGGCATCTCAAGGAGGAAGAGCTAAATTAATCAAATCAGCTGCCAGATGGGTTTGTGAGAAACAATAACACCCCTATGACCAGGAAGCTCTGTACATGGACGCATAGGACCAGCGAAGGAAGGGTTAAAGGAATCAGCTTAAATTGGCACAGAGACATGCGCCTGGTTTCATCAAACGGCCAGACAGCGGGAAGATGAAGAACAAACTGAAGATAACAAAGAAGAACAAAGCTAACGATAAGGTGACGTGAAGATGAAGAACAGAGCTGGAGCCATAAAACACCCAGAGATGGATAACGGCAGGACTATTTTGGCAAAGATTTATGAGACCAGATAATGAGGCAGAAGATCCCAAACAGCCCATAAAAGACCTGTCAAAAAGCAGCTTCTCGTTGCCAGCCAGGAGGAAGCCAGAAGACATTGGGGACAAGTTGACAGGACAAGGGGTAACGGTTTTAAACTGAAATAGGGGAGATTTAGAGTAGATAGAAGGAAGAAATTTTTCCCTCTGAGGGTGGTGATCCCCTGGGGCAGGTTGCCCCGAGAAGCTGTGGCTGCCCCATCCCTGGAGGTGTTCAAGGCCAGGTTGGACGGGGCTTGGAGCAACCTGGGCTGGGGGGAGGTGTCCCTGCCCAGGGCAGGGGGTTGGAACGAGATGGCCCTTAAAAGTCCCTTCCAACCTAAACCATTCTGTGATTCTATGACATGTTTGAGGACTCCACAGCCAGTGGCCCTAGTCCACAGCACACACCAGTCATCCCCACGCACTCAGAGCACCCCACTTCCAGACCGAACCTCTCGCCAGCCAGACATGCTCCCAGCAGGATGTGGCGCGTCACAGTATCCCTACGCTCAGGGCATCTCAGCTGAGGAAACCCCCTCCCGGGTCCACCTCCATCCTGACGGTGAAGTCAGGCAGCGCGGCACAGGCAGTAAGGTCGGCGAGGGCAGCGGAGTGCAGTGCAGGCAGGGCGCTGCAGTGCGGGCAGTAAGGACAGCGCAGGCAGTGCAGTGCGGGCAGGGCAGGCAGCGCATGTAGGCAGTGCGGGCACTGAGGGCAGTGCAGCACAGCCAGTGAGGTCAGCGGGGGCAGGGCAGTGTAGGCAGGGCAGGGCAGTGTGGGCAGTGAGGGCAGGGCAGTGCAGGCAGGGCAGCTGGAGCAGTGCAGGCAGTGGGGGCAGGCAGGGCAGTGCAGGCAAGGCAGGGCAGGGCAGGGCAGAGCTGCGGGCAAGGCAGGGCGGGGCAGGGCAGGCAGTGAGGGCAGTGCAGTGCAGGCAGGGCAGTGCAGGCAGTACGGGCAGTGAGGGCAGGGCAGTATAAGCAGTGCAGTACAGGCAGTACGGGCAGTACAGGCAGTGCAGTGCAGGCAGTAAGGGCAGTGCAGTGCAGTGCGTGTGCCCTTGCTGCCAAAAAGGCCAATGGCATCCTGGGCTGCATAGGGAAGAGTGTGACCAGTAGG
>NW_009647013.1:1200032-1213274 GCF_000708025.1 Charadrius vociferus | reverse complement strand
GTCAGCTTCCTTCAGAGGGAGCGCACGGCCGTGCTCCAGCCACGGGTACCGCCGTGCAGCGCCTGAGGGCGGCAAGTGTGGGTCCAGCCCTGGTTGCCTTCCTCGGGGGTTGCTGGGGGAATCGTGTCCATCCCCGGTTTGGCTTTTATTAGGGTTTCCTCAGGAGCCTCTCTGCTCCGCCCGCTCTGGGGAAGGACCCAGCTCTTCTCCAGGGTGTTACTTCTTCTCCCAGTCAGGTTATGTGGTGAAATCATAGAATCATAGAATGGTTTAGGTTGGAAGGGACCTTAAAGATCATCACATTCCAACCCTCCTGCCATGGGCAGGGACACCTCCCACCAGCCCAGGTTGCCCAAGGCCACCTCCAGCCTGGCCTTGAACACCTCCAGGGATGGGGCCTCAACAACCTCTCTGGGCAACCTGTGCCAGTGCCTCACCACCCTCACAGGGAAAAACTTCTGCCTCATGTTTCATCTAAACCTGCCCTCTTCCAGTTTAGAGCCATTCCCCCTTGTCCTGTCACTCCATGCCCCAGTATAAAGTCCCTCCCCAGCTCTCCTGGAGCCCCTTTGGGCACTGGAAGGCGGCAATAAGGTCTCCTCGGAGCCTTCTCTTCTCCAGGCTGAACAGCCCCAGCTCTCTCAGCCTCTCCTCATAGGAAATGCTGCCCCTTTTTTTGTTTGCTAAATAAATGTAGACCTGTTAAATTGCTGACAGCATGAGGACTCCCGTGGGGCAGACAAATGCCTCCCTGATGGCAGGAAAATCCAGAAGGATCTTACAGAACAGAGTGAGTGGGCAAAGAGGTGGCAGGTGACATTTATCCTTATGGCATTTATCTCTTGATGGCCAAGAGCAGCCAAATCCTCTGCTAAACAGTATCTCTGCCAGTCAGGGGCAGAATCGGGGGTGGAGGGATTTGGTGTGACCCTGAATGCACTTCTAACGCTGCCTGCTTGGGCTGCCGAAATGTTCCTTGTGGCTTTTGGGGAGCTGACTGCCCCCAGGCCCCTGAACGCACAGCTCCTATAGGCTGGATGTTTTCTGTAAGGCAATAAATCAATTTCTTGACACTCCTATTTCCAAACAGCTAAAGAGCAACTGACACCCAGGGGCTGGGATCCAGGGCTTTCCTTCCTTTGCAGAAAGAAAAGTGCTCCTGGTAAAGTTTGGTTCTTTGGTTGCGGGTTAATTAGTTAATTTAGGGACTTAGGGCAAAGTTGATGCCTCTGCAGCCATCCAGCTGGCTGGGGGCTGTCAGCGGATTCCCTAGTAATGTAAATATTATGGTGTGAAGTGCCCTTGTGCTGAGACTCCCTTTTCCTTTCTCCCAGAGCTGCATTATAAAGCGTTACTGTGAGAAGAGGTTCGTTCCCAAATACCTGGCGACTATTGGTATCGACTACGGCGTCACAAAGTAAGTACCTTCGCAGTGAGGAGGCTCAAGTGCCATGAGAGCGGAATAAGCTGCGCAGTTGCAGATGGCAGATACGGGTCTGCCAGTGCCCAGGCGAGGTGTCTGCTATGGGAGGCACTGGTCTCCACAGGGGCAGAGGGAAGATGTGCGGTGGGGCTGTCCCACCTCCGGCTGCTCCTGAGTAAGCACACTTACAGGCGTGCTTGGCTCTGCCAAGGCTGCTTATTTTCCATGGCATAATCTGCATTTCTGCTTTAATAATAAGATAATCAGCATAATCAGCCTTCCTGTGGTAGCATAGCTCCCCATTACCGTGTTACATCCAGAGCTGATGTTGTCCTCCTTACCTGACTGGCTCTAGGAGCAGTTTTCTAGCCATTAAACCCTGGCACTCAGAACTTCTTACCGATTTTTCTGTCCCCCATCACCCAGCTCTTTCTCTGCAGAGGCCTGGCAGAGATAAAGGGTGTTCCTGTGCAAACGCTGAGGGAGAACCTTCTCAGGCATTTCCCACTTCTCTTTCAGAGTGCAGGTCAGAGACCGAGAGATCAAAGTGAACATCTTTGACATGGCGGGGCACCCCTTCTTCTACGAGGTAAGGCAGACCCGGCTCCGGACAGCATGCTTCCAGGCTGCCCTCAGCCAGCCCGTCTCAGAAGCGTTTGACACCCGTCAGCTTTCCTCAGCTCTGCCTGAAATTGGGTTTGGGAAACTTGAAAATGCATTACTTACAAGCTTTCTCCACTTACAATACACCATCGTCTTTCCTGCCATGGTCACCTAGTGCAGGCCAGCACTGGAAACCATCTCTGCCTCTCTGTGAGCAGTGATTGCCTGCTGCTAGAGGCTGCCGAATCCGGGAGCCTGACGGAGGCTAAATTTAGTCAGATTGGGAGATCTTTGGAGCATACCTTGGGCATCTGTGGCATACTGGCATCCTAATCCGTGATCAGAGTGCTGTAAAACACTTGCAGTTGGACTAGATGATTGTTGTAGGTTCCTTCCAAGTGAAATATTTCATTCCGTTCTAAAATTACTTGCTGTACAAATAATAAACAGTACTATTTACAAAAAGGAGCTTGCAGGATAAAACATTAGGGTATGAATGCATAGACAGCAAGATCCATTTTGGAGAGCTGGCACAAAGGGATGATTGTGCTCACTGCTGGTGTCGTTTATTTAAAATTATAAATAAAGTGATAAAGTGGGCTCACAAGTGGAAGAAAGGAACATTAAATGTTTAGCCAGTATAATCCTATTGTTTTAACAGTGTAATGCATACTAATCCTTAATTATAAATATACTGTTGATGCTTGGCAAAGCATCATCCTTTGACTAATAAAAATGTGTAGAATGTTAGGAAAGAGCAGATTGCAACATGATAAATACTAACATGACATAAAAAAGTGAAAATGAGGGAGGACAGAAGAGTGAGACAATAATGAGGAATGTAATGACTTGTAGTGGCCAGGTGGCTGCCTGGCTCTTGACTATTACTTATCTGGTCGCTCACAAACCTCCAATTCCTCCCTTGAGTTCTCAGCATTTGCTTATTGCATGCTCTAAAGTTTTGGGCACAGCACGGATTTCTATGTTGTTTGTGTGTAGAACTACAATTCTTGACTTGCGTTTGTAAGTCTTGACGTAGTACAAGTAACTAGTGAAATGTAATTAATTAATAATAGCGTGGAGTACAGCAGGAAGCAGGGAGACTGTGGGACAGAGCTGGCAGCATAAAGAGATTAAGGGACAGACTGTAACGAGCCTCATTTGATGCAGATGTGGTCAGTAGAGGTCTTTGTAGCTCAGTTATCGCTTGCTGCTCATCTGTATTGAGTTTCTGGCTATGCCATAGCCAACCCATATAAGATAACGAAGAAGGGAAAGACTCCGTGTCCTTGGAAAGTGTAATGGGCTTAAATTGTCGGTTCGGTGAACAAGCGCGTGGCAAGTATTTATTGAAGAGCGACAAGACAGAGAATTGGTGCTTCTTCACTGCTTTGTTTGGTTTTGTATTTTCAGCATTTAATACTTGTTACTGTGTAGTATGTCTCTGATGTATAATTGGTTTAATACTAAAATATAAGTAAGCAGGGGAAAAAAAGGAGAAAAAAAAAGAAAGCAAGCAAGCCGCGCACAAGTATAAATGGGGAGAGGAGTGGCTGGAGAGCAGCCCTGCAGAAAGGGATCTGCAGGTGCTGGTCGGCAGCAGGTTCAATGTGAGTCGGCGGTGAAAGTCCTTAAATCTGTCCAGAGGAGGGCAACAATGCTGGTGAAGGGGCTGGAAGGCATGTCCTGTGAGGAGCAGCTAAAGACTCGGGGCTCGTCTGGTTTGGAGAGAATGAGGCTGAGGCGAGCCTCATTTGATGCAGATGTGGTCAGTAGAGGTCTTTGTAGCTCAGTTATCGCTTGCTGCTCATCTGTATTGAGTTTCTGGCTATGCCATAGCCAACCCATATAAGATAACGAAGAAGGGAAAGACTCCGTGTCCTTGGAAAGTGTAATGGGCTTAAATTGTCGGTTCGGTGAACAAGCGCGTGGCAAGTATTTATTGAAGAGCGACAAGACAGAGAACTGGTGCTTCTTCACTGCTTTGTTTGGTTTTGTATTTTCAGCATTTAATACTTGTTACTGTGTAGTATGTCTCTGATGTATAATTGGTTTTATACTAAAATATAAGTAAGCAGGGGAAAAAAAGGAGAAAAAAAAAAGAAAGCAAGCAAACCGCACACAAGTATAAATGGGGAGAGGAGTGGCTGGAGAGCAGCCCTGCAGAAAGGGATCTGCAGGTGCTGGTCGGCAGCAGGTTCAATGTGAGTCGGCGGTGAAAGTCCTTAAATCTGTCCAGAGGAGGGCAACAATGCTGGTGAAGGGGCTGGAAGGCATGTCCTGTGAGGAGCAGCTAAAGACTCGGGGCTCGTCTGGTTTGGAGAGAATGAGGCTGAGGACAACTTCATTGCTCTCTACAGCTTCCTGAGGAGGGGACGTGGAGAGGGAGGTGCTGATCTCTTCTCCCTGGGACGCAGGGACAGGATGCATGGGAATGGTTCAAAGCTGCGCCAGGGGAGGTTTAGACGGGACATGAGGAAGCATTTCTTTACCGAGAGGGCGGTCAAACCCTGGAACAGCCTTCCTGGAGAGGTGGTCGATGCCCCAAGCCTGGCAGTTCTTAAGAGGCAGTTGGACAGTGCCCTTAATAACATGCTTTAACTTTTGGTCAGCCCTGAAATGGTCAGGCAGTTGGGCTAGGTGATCCTTGTAGGTCCCTTCCAACTGAAATAGTCTATTCTATTCCAATATCTGTCCTGGAGCTGACCTTAGACACTAATCCAGCAGCTGTCCTGGGAATCCTCAGTCTCCCCCGTTGCTGGCACTGGGCACACAAGCCTCAGAGGCTGCAGCCCCGCTCCAGCTGCTGGTACAGACCCCCTTACGCACACGCACAGACAGACATCCTGCAGATCCCTCCAGTAGCTGGGCTTGGACGTGCAGTCTTTCCAGTGGCTGGCCCTGGATCCTCGCTCTCCCCTGCTGCCTCACGCGAAGCAACACACACGGGTGTCTCAGTCGACTCCCAGGCCTCCCAGTCCCCCCAGGGATTGGTCTGACACCTCGTCTGCCATTGTGCTTTTTTGTCTGGAGGTGAGTATTTTATGGGCCGATCGCTCTCCTCTGGCAGCACAGCGAGGGTATTATTTGGGTTCCCTCATCTGTCCTTTTTCTGTGATCTTCTCTTGGTGTGGAGATGAGATTTTTATCACAGAACCAAATAGGTGCCAGGTAAATGGCGATCACCCAAATCTGCCGGGCTGTGTGCTCTCCGCCTGGCTGTCACTGGTGCCAGCACTCTGCCTTTGTCCCCGCAGGTGAGGAATGAGTTTTACAAGGACACACAGGGGGTCATCCTGGTCTACGACGTCGGACAAAAGGAGTCTTTTGATGCACTGGACGCGTGGCTGGCTGAGATGAAGCAGGAGCTGGGCCCCCACGGGAACATGGAGAACATTGTCTTCGTCGTCTGTGCGAACAAGGTGGGCTGTGGCGGGGAGCCAGGCTGCGGTCCTGATCTCCGGCCCTCGGGGCTCGTTGTGTTCCCAGCCTGAGCCCACGCTCTTGAGCTCCAGCTGTAGTAAGGGAAATGTTGTTAGGTTGTAGGAAAGACTTTCCAAGAGCCAGATCTGTGTGTGAGGAGCACGGGAGACCACATTTCAATGGGGTTTTGAGAATATGGTGGCCACACGTCAGTCAGGATCAAGTAGAGGTGACATTGTCTCTGGAGTAGAAAAACTCTCAAAGGGCTTTTCACTTGAATTTTCTGTGCTGTCTTTCCACATTGCCTTGATCCCTTCGGGATAAGCAAACAGCCTCCCCAAGCAGACAGGCCCCTTGCCCGCTCTCAGATGATCGGCCTTGGAGCTGTGTTGGTCGAGCTGTCGCTGCAGGCCCTGGCTGAGCTCTGATCTCTGCCTTTTCTCCTGGTCTAGATCGACTGCACCAAGCACCGCAGCGTGGATGAAAGCGAGGGACGGCTCTGGGCAGAGAGCCGGGGCTTTCTTTACTTTGAGACATCGGCGCAAACAGGAGAAGGAATCAACGAGATGTTTCAGGTGAGGTGTAATGAAGGCGGTAAGGGCACAGACACCACACTGAGCCAGGATTTGATGGCAGAACATCTCCTGAACTGCCCGGATCCCACAAAACCTGTTGGCACTCTGCCTCAGAGGTGTCTTCCCAGTGAAACGGCGCCCTGAGAAAGCCATAGCTGTTTGGCTCAGGGCCTGTATCGGTTCTCCCAGTCCTGAGACGGCCTTAGCATGGCGTTGCTCAGAGCTGATGATCCCTCTTGCTGTACTGGGAACGCGATGCAGAGGTGCCCATGTCACCTATTCAGGTCTAGCACTGAGCTGAAGTGGGTTTGAGATATATGTGGGGCCTGGCCTCCTCCTCAGTCTGTCCCATGGTCCTTCCAGGGACCGGATCCCCCTGACCTGGCATATCCCAGCCCCCACGGCCCGGGCCATGGGGAATGAACATTCAGCGATGTCCAAATGCTCCCCCGTGCTTCAGAGAATGAGCCGGCAGCCAGCGAGGGCAGTGGGGTCTCCTATGCTTTGCTACCACCTTTGGGGACCGTTCCTTCCCTCTAATTCCTCCTCGTGTCCACAGACTTTTTACTCCGCCATCATTGACCTGTGTGACAACGGCGGGAAGCGTCCCCCCTCCAGCATGGGGGTCGGCTTCACCAAAGAGCAGGCAGATGCCATTCGCAGGATCCGCAACAGCAAGGACAGCTGGGACATGCTGGGGGTCAAACCCGGAGCCACAAGGTGAGGGAGACTTCAGCATTTGCCTGGTTGTCCCTGATCTTTCTGACCCGGCAGGTTGGGTGCATCTGTGATCTGTGACCTGCCTGCTGATAAGCTCACCTTCGTTCATATAGTAGCCAGGCACAAGCAGTTGGTATCTACCCACAAAATTCAGGCAACGATGTGAAAGAAACCTGAGCACCAAATTGCCCCTTTTAACAGACAAGCCAAGCTGGAGGGAAGGGGGGGAATGATGAACATGAGAACTTGAGCCCTGCCAGCTGCCTGGCCCCGCATCCTGCCTCCAGGCTGAGCCGTCTCTGGTTGCTCACCTGCCAGATGCGTTGGGAGCAGCTCTAGCTTTACCTTCCTTAAAGGTAAAGGGGACACCTTACCCGTGTCCCCCAGGGGTCGATACTTGGTCCAGTTTTGTTTAATATATTCATTAATGACCCAGATGAGGGGACAGAGTGTATCCTCAGCAAGTCTGCTGATGATACCAAACTGGGAGGGGTGGCTGACACTCCAGAGGGCCGCGTTGCCATCCAGCGGGACCTGGCCAGGCTGGAGAGCTGGGCAGAGAGGAACCTCATGAGGTTCAACAAGAGCAAGTGCAGGGTCCTGCACCTGGGGAGGAAGAATGCTGGGCACCAGTATAGGTTAGGGGTGGACCTGCTGCGCACTAGCTCTGAGGAGAAGGATTTGGGGGTCCTGGTAGATAGTATATTGTCCATGAGCCAGCAGTGTGCCCTTGTTGCCAAAAAGGCCAATGGAATCCCGGGCTGCATAGGGAAGAGTGTGACCAGTAGGTCGAGGGAGGTTGGGCTCCCCAGTTCCAGAGGGACAGGGAACTGCTGGAGCGAGTCCAGCGAAGGGCAACCAAGATGACTGAGGGACTGGAGCATCTCCCGTATGAGGAGAGGCTGAGAGCGCTGGGACTCTTTAGCCTGGAGAGGAGAAGGCTGAGGGGAGACCTTATTATGGCATACACGTATCTAAAGGGGGGGTTGCAGGAGGATGGAGCCAGACTCTTCTCGGTGGTTCCCAGGGACAGGACGAGGGGCGATGGGCACAAGTTGGAAGAGAGGAAGTTCCGTTCCAACAGACGGAAACCCTTCTTTAGGGTTGGGGTGACAGAGCAGTGGCACAGGCTGCCCAGGGAGGGGGTGGAGTCCCCTTCTCTGGAGGTTTTCAAGACCCGCCTGGATGCAGTCCTGAGGGATGTGCTCTGGGCAGTCCTGCTTTAGCAGGGGAGTGGGGCTGGGTGGTCTCGAGAGGTCCCTTCCAACTCGGAAAATTCTGTGATTCTTTGATTCCTTGCTCTCCACACCTGGAGAAGCTTTTAGGCTGCTGCCCACATTATCAAAAAGGGACTGATGTTACAGCTCTTTCACCTGGAAGTGGGACTCCCATAAGACAAGCTTTCTCCTGTCTGCCTTGGAGAACCTCTAGCCACGTGGAATTGGTCATTGCCTGCGTAAGAGGTTGGATATTGAATCTCCCAGTTCTGCTGTATGACTTGGGCAGCGAAAACAAGCTCCCGGAGCTATGCCTTGCTTTCTTGTCTCTGAACCACGAGGACTGCCCTTGTGTACTCCTTATGGAGGGGCTGGAGAGTGGATCTTTGGATAAAATATATGTTATTTGGGACTTACACATCCCCCCCGTTGTCTCTCTGAAGTGTAGGTGTTGAGCCTTATCCCTCCTCCAGCCCCCTCTGATCCGGGGGGGGAGATCAACAGCTCTGCAGGGCAGTTTGTGCTGCGATCGCCAGCACGGATGGACTCACCTCCCTCAGGAGGTGCCCCCCTCCCTCCACGGCCTGCAGCTGGAGCCGAGATGTCTGCTTTGGACCAGACACCCAGGGCTTAAAGGGCTGAAGTGATGTGCAATGCCTTTGCCCGGAGCGCGTAGGCGGTTTGATGTGAAGCTGAGTCAGGGTGCGTGTGCCCCCACGCTGTCTCCCAGCTTTCTGCTCTCGTTGGTGCCAGAGACTTGGCACACCACGGCACGTGTCGCGGGCACGTGCCTGGCGTGATGGGATCATTCGTGCTGGCACAGTCCCGCGGTGGAACGGGTGTATCTGCCCCAGGAGAGGGGTTCTCCCCCTTCCTCTGCTCATGCCGCACCAAGAAGTGCCCTGTGTGCTTTGCTGCAGCTCTTTCTCCATAGCAACACCTCCAAACCCTGGAGATCCTTGGTGCCAGTGAGGGAAGGGTTCAAAAAGGCTGTTGGGCCCAGGAGGAGCTCCTGGCCCTGCTGTGCTCTGCCAGCCAGGGCAAGGCTGAGCCGGGCTGTGTGTCATGTGGGTCCTCTCACTGTTGTTGTATCTTCTAGGGACGAAGTGAACAAAGCCTATCGGAAGTTGGCCGTGCTGCTCCACCCCGATAAGTGTGTGGCTCCTGGCAGCGAAGACGCCTTCAAAGCGGTGGTGAACGCCCGGACCGCGCTTCTCAAAAACATCAAGTAGGGAACAGAGCCACTCAGAACTGGAAACCTTCCCCTCCTCCCAGCTAGCTCCCAGGCCGTGGGGCACCCCTCTCCTCCTCACGCTTACCGCTGGCATGGACACACACACTCCCAGCACCGGCTGTGGGAGCAGGACTGCATCCAAACGGAGTGCTCTTGCGATGTGCTGGAAAGGGGGCAGAGTGCTGAGGAGGGGAGAGGGACCCCAGAGCCCTCCCTGCATCCGTGGCCCCAGGTCGTGGTTGGCTGAAAGTGCTGAAAGCAGTGAGATGCCCACCTTCCCGCCTGCGTTACACCTCCCGGGAGTTACCAGCCATGGAGGGGCTTGGATGTGTGGCTCTAACCTGTGGATGCAGCGAGGGCAGAGCGAGATCTGACCCGAAAGCTGCTGCACCTGAATGCATTGGTGTCATGGGTGGAGGATGCCCAGGAGGGGTAGTGGGTTGTCAGTCCTTCTGAGTTACGCTGGAGCCGCCTCTGCAAGGCTGCCCGTGCTCAAAGCCACACGAGCACTGCCAAGCACTGGGGCCGTTCAGCTCCGTGGTCAAAGCTGGCTCCTTCAACCCGCCACTCAGCTATGCTGCTTTTGGCAGTGAGGAAAAGGGCAGGTTGCTTGAGGAAACCTCTCTGGTACTGCAGGGAGAAACTGGCTCCAAGAGCATCCCAGTCTTCCCTGGCCCGTCTGTCCCCTTCCTCCCCAAGCTGTCATGGTGCCAAGGACAGTCCCTTTGGCAGGACTAAGGCTGTCCCCGAGGCACGCACCTCCTCATCACAGCCCAGTCTCCTACCACCATCTCTTTCCATCTCCCTGAGCTCAACTCGTCGGGAAGAGCCCCTAAGGCTGCAGGCCCTCAAGCCACTTGCTCCCTCTGCTCACACCGCGCCGGCAAGCTCTGGGTAGGTGCCACCATCCTCCGTGGGGGACTGTCCGCAGGTGTGGGTGGCCCTGGCTATTTGCAGGCAGGAGGACGGTGTTGACCCACGGAGGAGACAACTCAGCCTCCAACAGGGCTGCCTGTCGCCTCTGCCCTTCCTCCCCTCGGCCAGCCCTGTCTCCCGAGCTTCGCCCGCACCGCGGAGCTGCGTGGGTGCCTGCGGTCTGCCCCCTCGCTTCGCCCCGCGGCGCTCTCGGGTTAGGTGAGCAGCGGAGAGGACGTGTTCTCCCCCAACCCTCTTTTCTCACAGCCGCAACGCGTCGCCCCGCTTTGCTGGTTTGTGTTACGGGATGCTGATCGGCCGGTGGGTGCGGGTTGCTCCCTCCTAGTCACAGCTGTGGTTTTCTTTGAATAGTCTTGCTGATTTAACGGGGAGCATTGCTGCTCACCCCAACAAGTGCTTGTAGAGGTTAAAGATCTGAGAGTTGTCTTCCTGAGGGAGGTCAGAGCCATGATGGCTGCCAGGCTCTTAGAGGGACCAAATGGGAGATCCCTTGGCATTGCCGTGGTTTTGTTGGGACCCAGATTTATTTCCTTGCTCCTGGGTGAGCTTGGCAGGGAAGGACAGAACACTAAGCTGTGAAATGAAAGCTGCTGAGTGTGTGTATGTACCCTTACCCCACAGGTATCCTCTTCGAAAGTGTTTTCTCCTGTGGTCAGTGCAATATTTATTTTTTTTTTTTTCACTTCAAGGCAGCTTTTCTGTGTTTCTCCTTCAAAATATATCATAAATCAACAGTAGATTCCAACACCCACCCCACCCCTTTGGCAGCAAGCATTAAGGGACTTTAAAGCCAGTATCATTTTGCTCTTGCTCTGGTTTCTGGTGCTGGGTTGCTGGGAAGAAGAAATAAGCTGTCCTGCAGGGAAGCGCCTTTTACTCCTCTGGTGTAGAAATAACCAAGGGGAGATGCTGCTACAGGAGGTTAGTGTTTAAAGTAGCTCCATTTTTCCTCTCCCAGATGTATCAAAAGCTGGGCTGGGGGAGATCAGCCGGGCAGGCATTGGAGCTGCGGCAAGTTACACCGACAGGGTCTCGTTCCACACATCTTCTAACGCTATGGAGTTCACTGGAAACCTCCCCACTTGTCTGAGTGGAGGAAACCACCTCATTCTGGCTTCAAACCTATTGCTCTGTATTTCTTTTCCATTGAGGAGGGTAAATAACCCCGTTGCTGAATGGCGCACTTCACTTTGAGGGTGAGATCTCAGTGCCTGGAGTGGTTTAAAGGCTTCCTCGGTTCCGGCTGCTCAGGGGCTCTCCAGGTCTGTTGTGCCATACACGGTCCCTCCTTTTGGCTCCTTAGGTGACTCTGGCCACCGGTCCCGGGGTTACTCCTGTGTGTTTACAGCGCTGACCGGATGTTTGGAGACGATTACACACGCATGTCACGTCTACCCATGCCGGTGACCTTCTAAGTTGTGTTATTTTTATAAATTAAACCCCCCTTTGGAACAAAGGAAGCCCTGTGAGCTGTCCTCCTGCGGCGACCGCCTGCTGTTAATGTTTAATTGCCCTTTGACTCATTTCTCTCCTCCCCAGCCGGGTCTGGCCGAGGCCGGTGGTGAAGAGCTGCCCTCCAGGGTGATGATGGAGGTTGTGAATCAGCTCCGCAGGAGCGGGAACTGGGTAGGGGATGGAGGGAGCAGTGCAACGGGGATGCGATGTGGGATACACCCAGCTGCGGTGGAGCCTGGATCTGGTCAGGGAACCCAAAAGGGTAGCTCCGTCCTTGCTGCGTGCACACACACCTCCGCACCAACAGCCCTGGCAGCGTGCTTCCTCCATCCCATCTCCATCGGAACCCCGAGCTTCAGATCCCTCCGGCAAGGCTGCCGCCATCCAGGCTGCATCTCTGGCCTGCAGGTCCCGTGTCCTCCTGCCTCGTGCGAAGAGCGAGTCGTGCTGCTGAAGCGTCCGTCCTGCGACAAAGGCCGCAGGATCTGAATCCCATAAGAAGGGACTCTGTTCTGCAGCCAGAAACGCAGCCAGGAGCCACCTCTGAAGATCTCTGGGAAGGGAAAGCCTCCCTTGATGTGCCTCAGGGCGCTGTCCTGCCTGCCTGCGCCCTGCCTGTGCTCTGCCTGCTCTCTGCCTGCCTCCCAGCGCACCATGGAGCCGGCAGGTGGGAAGGAGATGAGGATTTCTGGTCTGGCCCCATGCCGGACGTGCCCAGGCAGGGCCCAGGGAACAAACCCTCTCCTGAAAGGAGGCTACACCCATCCTGCTTCAGGAACCAGTGCTAGGTCCCCTTGCTGGCCTTCAGACCAGTTTTGCTGGCCTTCGGACCAGTTAACCTTCCCAACCAGGGCGCATCCAACATGTCCTGCCTGTGGCCAACCTGGGATGGGTTGGCATGGGCTCCCCATACCAGGCCACATCCCGGGGCAGGTGGCCAGGGCTTAATGTCCTTGTCCCATGCTGGCCAAGGCACGGACAAGGCTCACTTGCTCTCCTTTTCACCCGCGGCAGGACGGGAATAACCCCGAGCACAGCCAGAAACCTCCGGGGAGCTGTGGTTTTGACGTTCTCATTTTGATATCAATTACTTTACAGAAGCAATTCCTTCCCCTGGCAAAGCAGCCGAGATGGCCTCGGGTGGGGACATGGGAGGACATGGTGCCTCCAGCCATGGAGAGGCTCGGGGTGGCCGGAGGCTGCTCCTCGCAGCGTGGTCCGGCGCTGATCCAGGGCATCTCCGCCAGCTCTGAACCGCAGCCGATTTTCCAGATCCAGGGGTGCGAGAGGGGGGGTCAGGCAGTGGCTGAAACAGGGGGAAGAGGAGGGGGAACTTTGTGAAGCGGTTTCAGTGGGGTATCGGTCAGTTTGGGGGGTGATTTGGGCAGCGGAGGCGAAGGGGGATGTGCTGGGGAGGGGGGAGCCTTGGGTTTCTCTGCCCCCTTTTGGGGCTGTGACCCCAGAGGAGGCTGTGGGGTGAGTGGAGCTGGGTGAAGGGGTGGGCTGGTGGGTTATATGGGTGCTCGTCCCCCCGGGGTTGGGGTTCCCGGCACCCAGCCAGTCCGTGGGCACTTGGTTCAAGATACGTGGGTCCCTTTGGGGTGCAGCCCCGGACGCTGTGGGGTCTGCGAGCTGCCGGAGGCGGGGGGGATGAGG
>NW_009647013.1:1198722-1199411 GCF_000708025.1 Charadrius vociferus | reverse complement strand
GTAAGGGCGGGGGAGAGGGCTTGGCAGGGAGCCGGGGAGGCAGCCTGGCTCGGCTCCCGGCCTCCCCGCGCCACGCCGGCCGTTATATTTATAATTATCCCCCTTTCCCTCCTTCGGCCGCTCCTCGGCACGCAGCGGGATTCGGGGTTACGGCTGCAGGAGAAGGGGAAAGGCCTCACGGTTCAGCGACTGGTGAGACTGGGATGCTGTGGGTGATGCCTCGGTGAGCATCGGGGTGCGGGGGACCGCGGCGTTTCTGCGGGGCCGGAGCAGGGGAAGGTGCCACCATGCCCAGGAACAGGGCTTTTTCGGAGCCTGAGTGCTCGGCTGAGTACTCCGCCGACTACTCGGTGAGCCTGCCGTCGGACCCCGAGCACGGCGTGGGTCGGACCCACGAGGTGACGGTGCGCAGCTCGGGACCGTGCCTCTGCCTACCCCGCTTCATGCGCCTCACCTTCGCTCCCGAGTCCTTGGAGAACCTCTACCAGACCTATTTCCGCCGCCAACGCCACGAGACCCTCCTGGTGCTGGTGGTCTTCGCCGCCCTCTTCGACTGCTATGTCCTCGTCATGTGTGCCGTGGTCTACGCCGCCGACAAGCTGGCCCCGGTGCTGGCGGCGGCGGCCGGGCTGGTGGCCCATGTGCTGCTCTTCATCCTCTGCAAGTACAGGCTGCTCCCCGAGCGGGTG
>NW_009647013.1:1196228-1198625 GCF_000708025.1 Charadrius vociferus | reverse complement strand
CGCAGCAGCGGCAGGACGCCCTGGATGAGGGCACGCTGCTGAGACAGGTACGGGGCTGGCAGGGGGGGACGTGGAGTCCCCCGGGGTGGAGGGGAGTGATGGGCAACTCATCCCCATTTGGTGTTTCCGTGAGTTACTGTGGGGTCTGTCCCCACCCCTGTGCCCTGACCCTAAACCCGGCTTTGATGCGGACCCCATAAGCTGATGGTGGGCTTTGCTGGGAGCAGGGGGATCCCCAAAACATATCCGGGGATCGACCGGCGTGGGGAGTGGGGTGCTGGGGAGCGCAGGAGCACCCACCCGTGCTGGGACACGTGGCCGCGGACCTGGTCCCACAAGCGCGGATCCATCCCAAGGGGTGCGTGGACACATGGGCTGCGGTTGGGCTGTGGGGGAAACTGAGGCACGGTGAACTGTGGGCTCCCCCGTCCACCCTTCCCGGTGGCCTTGCTTGTGTTGATTTCCCTTTGAATTGCAAAAAAAAAAAAAAAATGGCCAAAAATGGCCACTTTTAGCAGAAACATGGCAGGAACCCAGCTTCCAGGCTCGCAAACAGCTTTCCCAGGAGGAAGGAGCCGGGCGGCCGCTCAGCCCCAGCTTGGTCCATGGGTGATGCCCATCACCCAGTGCCACCTCCCCCCCAGCCCGGGGACGCTTTGGGGTGATTTTCTGCACCAGCAAAGCTGGAGAAAGAGCGTTCCCGGGCCCGAATGTGGCCCTAAGGTCGGGCCACCAATTCACGCACGCGGCAAAAGAGGGGACGTGGGGGTCAGGTGTGGGGGGCGAGTGGTCCCTGGCCCCTCGGGTTCTTAATATTTCCTGGGAAATACCCGACAGGAGCAGCTAGAGACTGGTTTTATTCCCTAAATCAGTGGGTTTCATGGCTTGGCCAAGTCCCTTTCCTCCCACCGATGTCCCCACCGGCTGAGCGCGCACCCAGTGATCTGGGGAGCCTTTCCATGGCCGGAGTTGGGGGTGAGGGGGGAGGAATAAAAAGCTTGAGCTGAAAACTGGTGTGTCAGTGGCTGCTGACGGCAGCGGGGAAAATCCCACTGGAAGCATCCGCTCTGCCCCACGGTGGTGTGGGCTCCATGGGAGGAGGCTACGGGAATTTGGGATGCTCTGGATCAAGTCCCGGGAGACCTCCAGCTGCTCCCAGCCTAAACAGGAAGAGGGGGGGAGGAGGGATTTCTTCACTTTTGGGGAGGTTTTGGAAACGTTGAGCCTGTGGTCTCACCAGGAGTTGGAAAATGGAGCCCGTTCTCCAAAAAGCCCAAAGATACTGCTTCTTCCCTGTCTCTGGGGTGTGCGCTGTGGGGCTGGTCCCTCGGCTTGGGACATCTCCCGGTGTCACACGGGGATTTGCAAAGAAAAGCACTTTTTTTTGGGGGGGGGCGCAGTTTCTGGAGCATGCCGGGGTGGCAGCTTGGGTGCCCTCCCAACCGTGCCCGGCCAGAGCAGGACACGCGCCGCTGCGGGGGGAAACCCCGCTGCGGCAGCGCCTTTCCCAGGTTTATGCTCCTTCTCTGGGATGCAAACGCTGCACGTGGCCGATCCGAAGGCAAGGAAACCTCTCCCTGCCTCCAGCCCCGGGATGCGGGAGGCGAAAGGGGCATGCGGGCATCCCCATCCCCCCCAAACCCTGGCCAGCAGCGGGCATGCGCTGCCAACCACCGCGTTAATCATTGCCGTGGCACGGAGAGTCCGGGGCCGGTAAAACCTTGGCAACGCGGCATGCCTCAGCCTCTGCCTGCTGCAAAAGGAGGAACATTATGTCCAGAAATAAACATCATATGCTTTATTATTATAGCCGATGGTGCGGCTCCCGGAGGGCACTGCTATTAATAGGATGAACCGGAGGATGTCGCTTGAGCGGGGCCGGCACAGCCCCACGGCAGGGGGGGGGGGCGGTGTTCACGAGAGATGCCGACAGCTTCTGCCCCGCTGCCGGCCATCGAGGAGGAGCCCGATGGCCGAATTGTGGCAGGGGAATTGGGGTCCGGCGGTGTTTGAGGCCGAATCTGCCGCGGTTGTGTGTGCGGGAACCACCTGCGAAGCATCCTCGTGCTTTTGCCCACCACCTGGTCCCAGTTGGGATGGCCCCAGCGCATCCCACCGCGACCTTTCCTGCGGGATACGGCTGGGGAAGGAGGGATAAGGTTCGGTCCCACCGGCCACGCATTTTCCTGCACATCTTGTTCCCGCTGCCCCCAAATTACTGAGTGCAAATAATAACCGGTGACCATGCCGGGAGTAGGGTCTTGACCATGCCGGGAGCGGGGTCTCCTCCGTGTTGGGGCTTTCCCCGCGGTGTTTGGGATGCCGGGAGGTGTTTTGCAACTCAGGGCATGGGGGGCAGACGCTGGGGGAGGTTTTTGGGGCTGAGCGTCCGTTGCG
>NW_009647013.1:1191967-1196160 GCF_000708025.1 Charadrius vociferus | reverse complement strand
GCCCAGGTGGGCTGAGCTGTGCCGAGCTGTGCCGAGCTGTGCCGAGCTGCCCCGTGCCCATCCAGCCCGGGCAGAGTTGCCCGTTGTTATGCCAACCGAAGAGGCAGGTTAAAAATAGCAAGCGGCTGCTTGTTTTGGGGGTTTCTTTTCCGTGCCCACCTCCAGACGGCTCCTCGCTCGCCGTCTGCTGCGCCGTGGGTGCAGGGGCTTCCCGGGGATCCCCGGCTGCAGCGGTGGGACCTGGGGTGGGATCCGGCTCTGGGGCACCAGTTGGGGGTCCCATGTACTCTCCTCTGCTCCTCATGCTCTCCCCTTCCCCCCCCACCCCAAAAAAAAATATATTTCCCTGCTGTAAATAAGTTTTTCAGCCCTGGGGTGGTGCCACGCCAGCACCCGAACTCCCCGTGCCAGGGCCTTGCGTTTACTGGGTCGCGTGGTCTGTTTCATCCGTGCCTCAGTTTCCCCTTGCGAGGAAGGGGTCGGCAGCTCCTCCCTGTTGCCACCGGGCTGCTCGGGGCTCGATGCTGTCCGGGTGGTAAAACCTCCGAGGACAGGGACAGCCAGGGATTGGGGGTCACATTAGGGCTTTTCTCGGCCCGAACTGGGCTATGGGGTACGGGGACCGGGGATGGGACACGGTCATCACCGAGGAGTTGGGGATCGGGAGAAGGATGCTGAGCGCGGCAGCACATCCCTGATGGAGACCAGCCCGGGAACGGCTCCGTGCTCTTCCCGCCGCCTCCTCCGCACTGGCTGTGACACAGCCCATGGCCTGCGGGGTGGGAGGACGTCTCCGCGTCCCCATCAGCCCTTCGGCATAGCTGGAGTCTGTTATCACATCCTCTCCGGCGCTCTTCCCCTTTCCAGACTAAACAAACTGAATTCTTTCAACTTTCCCTCATCGGTCATATTTTCCACGAAGGGCTCTTCGCTCCCATCTCCAAACCTACTCCCGTCCCCTCCTGGGCTGTGGGGACGCACGGGGACCAGCCGGTGGGGTGGAATGGGATGGGTCCAGCCCATGGGGATGGCATCCATCCTGGAGGATGGGGTCCAGCCCTTGAAACTGGGGTCCAGCCCATGGAACTGAGGTCCAGCCCTGTGGGATGGGACAGGGTCCAGCTCACAGAAACAGGGTCCTGCCCGTGAGGATGAGGTCCAGCCCGTGGGGATGAGGTCCAGCCCATGGGGATGAGATCCAGCGCATGGGGATGAGATCCAGCGCATGGGGAGGGGTCCAGCCCAGGGATGGGACAGGTCCAGCCTTTGGGACGAGGCAACGAGCCTCCGTGCCGCGCTTCCTTGAAACCCCAAAGAAACTGGGGTGGGTTGTCACGGCCAACAACCCCCAGGAGCATCCATCCCTCCTGCTGCAGGCTCACACCCCTCTTTTTGACTCTTTAGAGGGATGTAGTTGGGCAGAAGCTTGAGTAAATACACGATTTTAGGGTTTGGCTGGGTTTTTATGAACTTTTTCTGCACAAAGGGGTGCAATTCCCGTGGCGGGGATGTGGGGAGCGGATGGCACGTGAGCCACCGAGAGCCGCTCGCCTTCAGCAGCGCCTTCCCGCGGGGCTGCGCCCGGCCCCTGCCAACCTGCTGCCTTTTTCCAAAACATCTCTGCAAGGTTTAATGAAGCAGAGTCGGCCCCGCGGGGACCACGAGGGCTCCCGGGATGCTCAGGGTGTGATCCCAGGCTTGGACCCCTCCTGCAGAGCCACCGTGACGGTCCCCAGCGTGTCCCCCCAGCAGCTGACAGTGGCCGTGACTCGGTGATTTATCCCCAGGGTGTATTTTATGGCCTTCTCCAACATTTGAATATTTTTTTCCGCTCTCACCGATGAGGCTCTGCTGCGCAAACAAGGACTTGCAGTGACATCAGCGCCGTCCCCAGGGCACGCACAGGTTTCTCCACGGCTCCGCTCACCCCCCATCTCCTTTTCTCTGTCCCCCAAAGATCCTGTCCAACGTTGCCATCTACCTTTGTGCCATCACGGTGGGCACCATGTCCTACTACATGGCCGACCGCAAGCACCGCAAAGCCTTCCTCGAAGCGCGCCAGTCCCTGGAGGTCAAGCTCAACCTGGAGGAGCAGAGCCAGCAGCAGGTAGGAGCCACGGCCGGGCAAGGGGACAGCGTGGGGACAGGGCAGGGGACAGCTATGGGGCACTTTGGGACGTGGAGGAGACACCCACAACCCGCACTCTGCCTGGCGCGGAGGGACCGTGGCAGGTGGCGATGGGGACAGGAGTTTATCTGCAGTCTTGTGCCCAGTTTGGGGATTCTCCGTGTGACCGTCCTCTTCCAGGACCTCCCAGTTCCTGCCGTGGCCACCACTAAGCTGTCCCCATCCCTGAGCACAGCCACGCAGCAGGTACCTGGGTATTGCCATGTGGCAGGTCCTTGTCCCCATGCATGGCCATGTGACAGGTCCACAGGCGCAGCCGTGTGGCAGGTCCCTGGGCACGGCCACGTGGCAGGTCCCGATTCCTGTGCACAGCCGCGTGGCAGGTCCCAAGGCTTGGCCTTGCAGCAGGTCCCTGTCCTCAGGGACAACCACATGGCAGGTCCCCATCCCCAGGGATGGCCACCAGCAAGTCCCCATCCCTGAGGATGGCCATGCAGCATGTCCCCATCTCCAGGGACAACCACATGGCAGGACTCTACCTCCAGGCATGGCCACCACCAGGTCCCTGTGGCTGAGCATTGTTATGCAGCAGGTCCCCATCCCCAGGGACAACCACATGGCCGGTCCCCATCCCCAGGCACGGCCACCAGCAGGTCCCCATCCCTGAGCATGACCACACCCCGTGGCTGAGCATTGCTATGCAGCAGGTCCCCATCCCTAGGGACAACCATATGGCAGGTCTCCATCCCCAGGCATGGCCACCACCAGGTCCCCATCCCTGAGCATGGCCACACAGGAGGTCTCCATCCCTGACCATGGCCATGCATAAGGTCCCCATCCCCAGGGACAACCTTATGGTAGGTCCCCATTCCCAGGCACGGCCACCAGCAGGTCCCCATCCCTGAGCATGGCCATGCAGCATGTCCCCATCCCCAGGGACAACCATATGGCAGGTCCCCATCCCCAGGCATGGCCACCACCAGGTCCCCGTGGCTGAGCATTGCTATGCAGCAGGTCCCCATCCCTAGGGACAACCACATGGCAGGTCTCCATCCCCAGGCATGGCTACCACCAGGTCCCCAACCCTGAGCATGACCACACAGGAGGTCCTCATCCCTGAGCATGGCCATGCAGCGTGTCCCCATCCCCAGGGACAAGCACATGGCCGGTCCCCATCCCCAGGCACGGCCACCACCAGATCCCCATCCCTGAGCATGGCCACACAGGAGGTCCCCATCCCTGAGCATGGCCATGCAGCATGTCCCCATCTCCAGGGACAACCACATGGCAGGACTCTACCCCCAGGCACAGCCACCACCAGGTCCCCATCCCTGAGCATGGCCACACAGGAGGTCTCCATCCCTGAGCATGGCCATGCAGCATGTCCCCATCTCCAGGGACAACCACATGGCAGGACTCTACCCCCAGGCACAGCCACCACCAGGTCCCCATCCCTGAGCATGGCCACACAGGAGGTCTCCATCCCTGAGCATGGCCATGCAGCGTGTCCCCATCCCCAGGGACAACCATATAGCAGGTCCCCAACCCTGAGCATGGCCACCACCAGGTCCCCATCCCTGAGCATGACCACACAGGAGGTCTCCATCCCTGAGCATTGCTATGCTGCATGTCCCCATCCCCAGGAACAAACACACTGCAGGTCCCCATCCCCAGACACGGCCACCAGCAGATCCCCATCCCCAGGCACGGCCACCACCAGATCCCCATCCCTGAGCATGGCCATGCAGCGTGTCCCCATCCCCAGGGACAACCATATAGCAGGTCTCCAACCCTGAGCATGGCCACCACCAGGTCCCCATCCCTGAGCATGACCACACAGGAGGTCTCCATCCCTGAGCATTGCTATGCCGCATGTCCCCATCCCCAGGAACAAACACACTGCAGGTCCCCATCCCCAGACACGGCCACCAGCAGATCCCCATCCCCAGGCACGGCCACCACCAGATCCCCAACCCTGAGCATGGCCACCAGCAGGACCCCATGAGGACCCCAGGCACCCCATGGGCTGGTCCTGCAGCAGACCGTGACGGGGAAGGGAGAGCTG
>NW_009647013.1:1189526-1191897 GCF_000708025.1 Charadrius vociferus | reverse complement strand
GGAGGAGCGGTTGGAGGGCAGTGGGCGTCGTGGTGGCAGGCGGCTGTTTCAAAGCCCTGTTGTCTTCAGCCACCATCCGGTGACGAGCTGGGCTAATTTTAGCACCTTATCTGGGGCCTCTCTCCCCGTCTCCCATCGCTTATCTGGTTGATCCGCTGCCAGCAATTTGCTCCCAATGGCAACAAGAGACACGTGGCGGGGCCGGGCCAGCGCCACCCGCGTCCTCTTTGCTGCAAAACCTGGGTGGATGCTCTGATGGCTAATAAGGGGTTAGGGCCGGGGAGGGATTTGGGTGATGGGGGCAAATCCTGAGGCTGGGGGGGGGATGCTCCGAGTGAGAGCGCCTTCGAGGCCCCGGCCCGTGGGTTTGGAGGGATACAGGAAGGGACATGGGGTTTATTATCACACGAGCTCCGTTTCCTTAGGGAATCGAGCTAAAAAAAGCCTGTGATCTTGCAGGAAAGGCTGCTGGCATGCGGCTGAGTGGCTCGGGGCAGGGGGGCCACGGGCCAGGGAGCGATGCCGGTGGCAGGATCCATCCCTCCTCCCTCCAGGCCACCTCTGCCACGGGCAGAGCTGAGGTTAACGGGAGCCGAGAGAAGCTGAGGAGCCCCCACGCGCCTCCCCGCTGGCAGCCCCCGGGGACAGGGACGGGGACACGGTGCTGTTCCTCCAGCAACAGCCCCACCACGGCTGCGCACAGAGACACCCCCGTCCCGGGGGAAAAGAACGCTTCATTAACGGAGTTACTTACATTTAGTGCAAATCCCCACGCGCAGCCGGGAATATGTATCCCTTCTCCGACTCCGGGGCTGCAGGGACAGGGAGGACAGCAATGGGTACGATGTCCCCAGGTGGGCTTGATCCTCCTGAGGGACCTTGGTTGAGTCCTACACGTGGATGTGGGGTACCCACCGTGCTTTTAAATTGGTAAATCCTCCCTAGCATGGTCTAAACCACGTCCATACACCCACCCCCAGAGCAGGACACCCCGGGGTAGCTCGCTGGGACCTTGGAGGACATCAGTGCAGACCCTGAGGTCACTCCCAGCACTGTGTCCCAGGTTTATCTGGGCTGATAAAACCTTGGCCAATCCAATGCCTTTTAATTCTCAAGCTCCCGGCGAGGGGCTGGGCTCTGTATCGCGCCTGCAGGAGGGATCTGGGGCGCACAAGGAAACTTCGCAGCTCATCAGATAAGTCCAAATAAGTCTATGGGACTGTCCCTTCTTCCCACAGCTGCAGTGCCCCAAAACCACCACCCTCCCATCCTTCCCTGCCTGGGATTTAGTCCCACTTGCAAAAATCTTGAGGAGAATTTGTAAAATAAGGAGGAAAATGGTAAAAGTAGTAGTTGGCATCCCTGGCAGAGTATCACCAAGGGGGACCTGCCACCCATGGGTGCATCCCCTCCACCCATGGGTGTGAGTTTGGGGTCAGGGTGATGGCTCCCAGCTCCCTTCGGTGCCCGGGACACCCCACTCTGACTTTTCTCTCCCTGCCTGGAGGAAAAGCTCCTGTTTCACCCATGCTTTGGTCCACCCACTCCTTCCTCACGTGTGGCCGAGAGGGTGGGCTAAAGACCTGGCTGGCCCCTGGGAGCCTCTGGGATCATTGTTGGGCTTGGCTTCGCGTCATGGTGAACTCCCGTCCCTCCCGTGTCCCCCAGGAGCGGCTGATGCTCTCCATCCTGCCCAAGCACGTGGCCGACGAGATGCTGAAGGACATGAAGAAGGACCCGAGTCAGAAGGAGATGCAGCAGTTTAACACCATGTACATGTACCGCCATGAGAATGTCAGGTAGGACCAACCCTTCACCATGTGGGGGGAAAAAAAAAACTGAAAATTTTTGGCAGAAATGTGTATTTTGCCATCCAGGCTAGAAAAGAAGGAGAAACTGGGGTGGTTTGCAGCTAAAGTGAAGGGCGACTGGGGGGAGGGTCGCCAACCAGACCATGGCTTGGGGCCCCTTTTTGCTCCCGCCATGGTTTGCAGAGCATCGTTTTCAGCCATATCCCAAAAGAGCCTTTCCTCCAGCGTGGGCGAAAAAAGGAGAGAGGGGACGGGGAGGGGGGACCAGAAGAGGAGAGGGGGGACACACCGGGGCTGAGCCGTTCGCCGTTGCTCCCCGCGGCATCCTCTTCGCAGACATCGTGGGCTTCACCCAGCTCTCCTCCTCCTGCAGCGCCCAGGAGCTGGTGAAGCTCCTCAACGAGCTCTTCGCCCGCTTCGACAAGTTGGCAGCCGTGAGTGCCCCCCCTCCTCCTGACCCCCCGACCCCCCAACTCCCCCGCCTGGCATGTAACGAGCGGGGCAGGTCTCAGCTCCAACCTCTCCCCGGCCCCAACTGAAAGCTGCATCCCGGGATGGGG
>NW_009647013.1:1184981-1189047 GCF_000708025.1 Charadrius vociferus | reverse complement strand
GGCCCCAGCCTCTCTGAAATGCATTAAGATGTGGAGGGGTGATAATTAATGATGGAGGGGGTCAGGATTGGGAGAGGCTGTGGGGTGGGGATGGGTTGAGAGGGGGTCACCCCCATCCCTGGAAACATTCCAGGCCAGGTTGGACGGGGCTTGGAGCAACTTGGTCTGGCTGAAGATGTCCCTGCCCATGGCAGGGGGTTGGACTAGATGGCCTTTAGAGGTCCCTTCCCACCCAAACCATCCTGTGATTCCATGATATGACCCTTGTCTTCCCACCCCCAGCTACGTGCGGGAGAAGACCAAGACGGCGGTGGACATGCGGGTTGGGGTGCACAGCGGGACGGTGCTGGGCGGTGTGCTGGGCCAGAAGCGCTGGCAGTACGATGTGTGGTCCACCGACGTCACCGTGGCCAACAAGATGGAGGCAGGGGGCATCCCTGGGTGAGCATCTCCAGGGGGAGGTGGAGAACGGGGATGGGGTGCCTTGCACCCAAGGGTGACGTTGGCGCCCGGTGCCGGCAGGCGGGTGCACATCTCGCAGAGCACCATGGATTGCCTGAAGGGTGAGTTCGAGGTGGAGCCGGGTGAAGGCGGCTCACGCTGCGAGTACCTGAAGGAGAAGGGCATCATCACCTACCTCGTGGTGGTCCCCAAGCAGCCCCTGCGCAATGGCATCAACGGGGTGGTGAGTGGCAGCAGCGCCGCGGTGAGACGGGGCTGGTGGGGAGGTCACCCCCATCGTGACCCACCGCCTTCCACCTTGCAGAAACTCTCGCTGACCTCGTCCCACGGTGGTTCCCCGCCGTTGGTCAACACCAAGGAGCGCAACGGCAGCCTCAGCCTGGCCTGCGCCAGCCCTGAGGAGCCCGAGGAGCCTGACGCCAGGGTGAGGGGCGCCCTGGAGAGCGGGGAAGAGGATGGAGAGGTACAGCCCATGCAACGCATCCCCCTTCCAGCAGCTCACCTGCGTTTGCCGGGGGCCTAGTTGATAGCCGCACTAGGGTGGCCAATCCCCCCGGTGCCAGCACAGTCTTGGTGATGCCTCGGCTGTGCCGGCGCAGGCGGTGAACCCCTCCTTCCCCAACCCTCGCCGGCGGCTGCGGCTGCGGGACTTGGCCGAGCGGGTGATCGACGCTTCGCAGAATGAGCAGGAGCTCAACAAGCTGCTCAACGAAGCTTTGCTGGAGCGGGAGTCTATCCAGGCGTGAGTCACCCCAGCCGGCGGCGTGTCCTGGCACGGCTCGGCAGCTCCGCGGTGCTGCCGGGCGCTGATGGGCAGTGTCACCGGCAGGCTGAAGGGGAAGAGCACCTTCCGGCTCTCCATGCGCTTCATTGACCCCGAAATGGAGACGCGCTACTCGGTGGAGAAGGAGAAGCAGAGCGGGGCCGCCTTCAGCTGCTCCTGCGTTGTCCTCTTCTTCACCGCCTTGGTGGAGGTCTTCATCGACCCCTGGTAGGGCAGGGAGTTGGTGGGGATGGGTTGTCCCAAGGCACGCTTGGCCCCGGCCAGGCATCAAACCCATTCCCTCTCGGCCTTTTTGGCAGGTTGGTGGCCAACTACGTGACCTTCGTGGTGGGGGAAATCCTGCTGCTCATCCTCACCCTCTGCTCGTTAGCTGCCATCTTCCCCCGGGTGAGACAGGATGGGCTTACCACTCACGATGATGGGACACCATCATGTCCCATCACTGTATCCTACCTGGGTGAACCCCTCCCCAACTTCCTCTCTCCACAGGTCTTCCCCAAAAAGCTCGTGGCCTTCTCCACCTGGATCGACAGGACCCGCTGGGCGCGCAACACCTGGGCCATGGCCGCCATCATCATCGTCACCATGGCTGACATCGTGGACATGGTGAGCTACCAGCGCAAGTGCTAGCGGGGCTGAGCCTGCTCCAGCCTCCATCCAGGCAACCCATAATTGTGCACGGCCCCGTGCACAGCCGATCGTTAAAGCAATTATTCAGGCTTCACTGTCAGGAGGAAATTTAGGTCGGGTGTCCTCCTGGTCTACAAAGCACTCTCTCCCTTTGGGTGGCCATGCAGCCCATGGAGAGGTGCTCCCTCTCCCCCCATCCTCACCCTGCCCTTGTTCCCCCAGCTCAGCTGCCGGCAGGACCACGGCGGGATGGGCAACGTGACAGTGGGGCCACCGTGGCCGGGTGGCTGTGGGGAGCAGCCTAAGTACTACAGCTACATCGCCCTGCTGGCCTTGGTGGCCACCATCATGCTGGTGCAGGTCAGCCACATGGTCAAGCTGACCCTCATGGTGCTGATCACCGGGGCCACCGGTGCTGTCAACATCTATGCCTGGGAGCACATCTTTGACCAGTACGACCACCGCCGTGGCCAGCAAAGCACGTAAGGGGTGGGAAGGGGGTGGGCATGGGGTTGGGGGCCACGGCCATGCCCACCGCCCACCCATGCCTCGCTGCCTCTGCCGGCAGGTCCTCACTGGTCCCCTCCAAGTACTCCATGACGGCGATGATCTTCATCGTGATGCTCAGCTTCTACTACTTCTCTCGCCACGTAGGTGCCTTGCCCCCCAAACCCAGGAAGTTCCCCTCTCCTCTGCGTCTCCACCCTCAGCCCTTGCCCTTATTTCCTGCAAGCTCCAAGGCAGCAGGATTTGTCCCCAGCTGTGAACAGCATCTCCAGCTTTTCTCCAAGGAAGCCCACCCAAGGAAGCCCTTTCTCTCCATGACCACATTGGTGCAGAGAACACCTCCGTCTTGCCCTCATGGTTAGGGACGGGGAACAACGTGGTGGCCCCAAGGCCCATGCCTGCACTGTGAGGGTCCCTTTTGCACCTCAGAGAAGTTTTCATATCCCCAATTAGGGCTTCACCTTGTCCCAGAGCCTTCTTCCGGCTGTCTCCAAGCCCAGACTGGCCCCACAGCAGCCTGGATGCTCCCAGCACTGAAGGGGACCTACTGGTGGGTGGCAACTGGGAGTGCAGCCATCTCCTCCCACTCACAGGTGGAGAAGCTGGCCAGGACCCTCTTCCTCTGGAAGATTGATGTCCATGACCAGAAGGAGCGGGTCTACGAGATGCGGCGCTGGAATGAGGCCCTCGTCACCAACATGCTGCCCGAGCATGTGGCCCGGCACTTCCTGGGCTCCAAGAAGCGGGACGAGGTGAGGGGAACCCAGGAAGGGGAATTTGCCCCACTTTTTTGCGGGGGAGCCCTCTGGATCCAAAGGCTTTGCTGAAGGCTCTGGCTGAACATCTTTGGTTGGGTGAAGATGATGTCTTGGCCATGCAAGGAGAGGTTGCAGAGCACCCTCATCTTTTCAAATGTGCCAAGGGAAGATGGCTTCAGGGGAGGGTTTGGGTTTGCCAGAGGTGCTGGTGTCATGCGTGGGCACGTCCCTGGCTCATGGTCACCATCCTGTCCCACCCCCAGGAGCTGTACAGCCAGTCCTATGATGAGATCGGTGTCATGTTCGCCTCCCTCCCCAACTTCGCTGACTTCTACACAGAGGAGAGCATCAACAACGGGGGCATTGAGTGCCTGCGGTTCCTCAACGAGATCATCTCTGACTTTGACGCGGTGAGTCGGGATGGAACTGGCCACAGGGGTGGCATGGGGCTTGGTCAGACTTTCCCTTCCTGCCCCATCTGGGGACAGAAGGACCTGCTGTGGCTCCGGGGTGCCTGAGGGTCTTGTCTCCACGGCTTAGCTCCTGGATGAACCCCAATTCCGGTGCATCACCAAAATTAAAACCATTGGCAGCACCTACATGGCCGCTTCTGGAGTGACCCCCGATGCCAACGCCAATGGCTACAGCGCCAAGGTGAGGGGTCCCCGTGGTGGGGAGACAACGGGCAAAGGGTGGGCAGGCCTGACCCATGCTGCCCTTGCAGAAGGAGACCCTCTCAGATAAGGAGCGCTGGCAGCACTTGGCCGACCTGGCTGACTTTGCCTTAGCCATGAAGGTGACGCTGATGAACATCAACTACCAATCCTTCAACAACTTCATGCTCCGCATAGGCAAGTCCGGGATTGTGGGACAAGGTCTGCCTCGGTGTCCCCCATCCCTCCTTCCCCACCAGCAGTGGGATACT
>NW_009647013.1:1179362-1180501 GCF_000708025.1 Charadrius vociferus | reverse complement strand
TGAAGGCAGTGGGGCGGGGGGGACATCATTGCCCCGATCCATCCCCTGAGACACACTCTCCTGCAGACCAGGATGTCTCATCTGTGTCACCAGGTGCAGAGGTGACATCTACTCCCTGTCTTGCACAGGCATGAACAAGGGGGCCGGGGGGGACATCATTGCCCCGATCCATCCCCTGAGACACACTCTCCTGCAGACCAGGATGTCTCATCTGTGTCACCAGGTGCAGAGGTGACATCTACTCCCTGTCTTGCACAGGCATGAACAAGGGGGCCGTGCTGGCAGGAGTCATCGGCGCCCGCAAGCCGCACTACGACATCTGGGGCAACACAGTGAACGTGGCCAGCAGGATGGAGTCCACCGGCGTGATGGGGAACATACAGGTGGGGTGACGAGGGAGGGGGACAAATTGGCAACCCAAGGTGGGCCCTGCAGCCCTCAAAACACCCCAAGCTTTGGGTTGGAGGGGGACAGCGCTGCTGGGGGCACACGGGAGGGTCAGGGCTGCCTGAGGGGCTCCTCCGAGCTGGGAATGGGACAAGGTGGTGCTCGAAGAAGGGGACCCCAAGACAGTGGGGTGGGAGCCCAGCTGGTGGGTAGACCTGTTGTCCGAGTGGCACATGAGTGTCCCTGCTCCCCATGTCACGTGCCAGGCAAGGACCCACCAGCTTCCCACCATGTCAATTTGTCCCCGCAGGTGGTGGAGGAGACCCACCTCATCCTGAAGGAGTACGGTTTCCGCTTCGTGCGCCGGGGAGCCATCTACGTCAAGGGCAAAGGGGAGCTGCTCACCTTCTTCCTCAAGGGCCGGGAGAAGCAGGGCTCCTTCATCAACGGCTCCTCCGTCACCCTGCCCCATCAGGTGGTGGACAGCTCGTGAGGGTCCAGCACCCGCCTGCCACCACAGCCACCGCCTCCCCGCGCCGAGCGGGACGGCTCAGGGCAGGGGGGAGCCCGGCACCCACCGCCGGGGACGTCCATCCCACCTCCGTCCGGATATACAACCAAATTTGAGAAACCAACCCCTTCGCACGACCCTTTCCGAGCCCTCGCCGGAGGTTTCCGGTGGAGAGGTTCACTCCATCGCTCCTGCGGCTGAGCGGGAGGGAGACACGGGGCCGCCTCGGCGCGCTCCTCCT
>NW_009647013.1:1177634-1179233 GCF_000708025.1 Charadrius vociferus | reverse complement strand
AACTCAGGGCCGGATGGGAAGCCACCATGTCTCTCCTGCGTGCCGGGAGCGGTAGCTACAAACCGGGAGCGTCCGGGGTTTGCTGTTAGTTCGTACCAAGTTCATCCTCGTCACAAACCGCCGTAGTTAGGAGAGCGGGGAGACGGAGAGCGCGGTGCCGCCTTTGACTCGGGGAAGAAGAAAAAGGAACCAATATTGTGTATTTCAGATATATAAATATATATATAATATAAGAGTACAGATTGACATTTATATTTTTAACTGTGCCCGTTCCCTCCCCGCAGCGGGCCTCGCGCTCGTCCGGATGCTGCCCTGTGGTCGGCTGCTGTCACTTTGCTGTCGCTTGATGGAGGAGAGGACCAGGGACTGGCCGAAGAGGGGACGGGTGGGAGAAGTGTAGCGCAGAGTGTAATTACGCCGCTAGTTTCTTGAATAGAAGCAGTTGAATTTCAAAGCCTGATTCTGCGCCTGCTTTGTTCCTGGGGGTCGTGGATGTCACGAAGGCTTTGCCCGTCTTCCCTGAGGGATCCCCAAAGGGGAGGCTGGTGCCAGGGCTGAGCACCTCCCGTGGGTGGCATTCGCTCCTCTCCCTCGTTGGGGCTCACCTAACCACTGGGAATGAACGATACGGAAGTTTAATCCCCACCCCGTCACGAGGAAGGAAATAATAACCCCATCCACCGCCTGCGCTGCTCCGTCCCTGTCGTGGGGCCTGGCTGAGGGTGAAGAAGCACCCACGGGGACCCGGGGCGACGCTGGAATCACAAAATCACAGAATCACAGAATTTTCCAAGTTGGAAGGGAACTGTAGAGACCACCCAGCCCCACTCCCCTGCTAAAGCAGGACTGCCCAGAGCACATCCCTCAGGACTGCATCCAGGCGGGTCTTGAAAACCTCCAGAGAAGGGGACTCCACCCCCTCCCTGGGCAGCCTGTGCCACTGCTCTGTCACCCCAACCCTAAAGAAGGGTTTCCGTCTGTTGGAACGGAACTTCCTCTCTTCCAACTTGTGCCCATCGCCCCTCGTCCTGTCCCTGGGAACCACCGAGAAGAGTCTGGCTCCATCCTCCTCCAACCCCCCCTTTAGATATTTATAAGCAATAATAATGTCTCCCCTCAGCCTTCTCTTCTCCAAGAGAGGGGGAGAAACCTGCATCCCCACCCGCCCTGCCAAAGGCAGCGCTCGGAGGGTGTCTGTACCCTGGGATACAAGCCCAGAGGTGCGATGGGTCTTGTGGAATCATAAAATCAGGTTGGAAAAGACCCTTAAGATCATCGAGTCCAACCATCAACCTAACACTGCCAAGCCCACCACTAACCCATGTCCCTTCGCACCACATCTACACGTCTTTTGAACACCTCCAGGGATGGCGATTCCACCACTGCCCTGGGCAGCCTGTGCCAGTGCTGGACAACCCTTTGGGTGAAGACATTTTGGGCCGGACCTGGCCCGAGACCTGGGTTGAGCACAAGCTGGGGCACTTGTCCCCAGCAGCTTAAGTGCCCAGTTCCCACAGATTTCCCCCCCAAAAGCCATACCCCAGAGCAAGGTCAGGGCTCTGCCTGCCCTCGCGGGAACGGGAAAGAGCCCTCAGCAGG
>NW_009647013.1:1169869-1177597 GCF_000708025.1 Charadrius vociferus | reverse complement strand
AGGTCCTGCTGTCCTCTGCAAACTCAGGGCTGCCCTCGGGCACAGGCGAGGCACCCAGCGGCGCGTTTTTTGACACCCCCACCCCCCTTCCAAACACTTTTCACAGAAGAAAACACAACCCCGGAGTTAAAAGTGATGCGGGACAATGAAAATGCCTTTTGGCGATGCAGAGACGGCATCGGGGCAGACAGGGAAAAGCCCGCGCCTCTCCGAACACGAGGGAGCGGGCGAACGCTCACCCCGCAGACACCCCGTGAGCCGTCAGCTCTTCTAAAGCAGCCTCAGCCCGGGGGTGTCCGCCTGGAGCTGCGACGCTCGGAAGCCGGAGATCATATTTAAATAGGTTGCCCAGTTCAACCTGGGCCTGGAGCTCTAATGATTAGAGAAACAATTAAAAAAAAAAAAAAAATAATTATGAAGTGTTTTCCCTGTGCCTTATCACAGGTGGGACCCGCGTAAAAGTGAGACAGGGGAGAAAATACTGTTATTTAAACCACATTATATATATATCGTCGTTTAAACCCCGTTCTATTCTACTAAAACACACTGTGAGGCTAAAAGAAATCAACAGAAGATTTATTTATTTTTTTTTTTAAACAACGCCATTTCAATAACGCAGAACTTTTATTACCAAGTTTAAAAAATACTGTGAGAAAATAGCAAGGTTTTAAAGATCTGATCCAGACTTGAAGCACAACAACGGGACATCAGCAAAGCCGCCCCGTGCCTGAAGGAAAGGAAATAGCACCTGTAAAGCCATTGCTGGTGTGAAATTTTCTGGCAAGTTCAGTGTTGATGCTTTTGGGGGTTAACGCAGCCCACACGAGGGCAGGAGTTGCTGCTGGCAATAACTAAACCTCACCTCTGGCCCTCAACCCCCTCCAGCTTCTAACCTGAAGTCCTTTTCTGGCTGTAGTAAGCGAGGCACAGAGTATTCCTCTTGCTCCCCTCTTTTTGAGGTGCACTGGATACGTGCGCGGCGCTGATCCGTAGGGCATTGCCCTCAAAGCACCGAGATCTTGGAAGATTTTAATAAAATTTCCGATTCCAATTGTGAGATGTTTCCTACAGCCGTGTTCTGTGGCGCCAACCGCGGAGATCGGCGCCCAAACCAGCAGGCAGCAGAGCGCCGAGGAAAGGTTACCTGCGACAACACCCACCCGAAAGCCTCAAGGAAGCATCGCTCTCGAGATTCAAACTGGGCCAGCAGCTCCTCTGGGGAGTTCCCAGTAGCAGGGCTACGGTCCGTGGAAAACGTCTGCATTTTGCCATCACTCCCCGCAGGCCGGGGGAGCTCGGGGAGGCGCATTGCCGGGGAGAGCCGGGCTGGCTCACGGTGCTCCATCCACGTTTCCCACAGCGCTGCTGAAGGAGCGGAAGACTTTGTGCAGGGCCACGCGGCGAAACAGGTCCGAGTGCGCTGCTGCCGTCTCTGCTAGAGATGCGGGAGCGTTCGCTGGCAGACAGAAGCGGACAGATCAGTGGGGAAAGGAACACCATACCACCAGTATAAAACCATTCGCTTCTCATTCATCCCTTGGCCCCAGAGAGCTTTTCACTCTCCCTTGCCATACAGTTTTTCTTCTCATAACCCTTCTCTCTCCTTCCCGACCCTTCGCGTCCCGCAGCTCTCCCGCGGGATTTGACAGCTGCAGAGAGCGCAGCGCCTTAAGAAACACCCACCGCTGAAGGGCGAGGACGGGAACGTGGGAGCCTCAGCCACCGAGTCGCTCTCTGAGCTCAGAAAACACTGAAATCCGGGAGCAAGGGCGGAACTTTACCTATAAAGGACCGGCTACTGCAAGGAAAGGAGAGGGAGGACTGTTGATACAGCACACGACTCCTCCTCCAGCCTACCCGCGAGCCAAGGAGCTCGCAGAGGAGGCCCCAGCCCTGACTGATGGCAGAGAAGAGATGATGAGTCCCAACTGCTCTGTTCAGAGCTCCATCTAGCTGCACCTCTGTCCGCCCAGTCCAGCCCAGCCCCGAGCGGGACACGGCGCGGCTGGAAACACGGAGAGACAGAGGGGCGCATGATTCCTCAGCCCAGTTTGGCATTTGTAGTAAACCAGTCAGAAAATAGCGCAGATCCGGATTACACGGAGTGGCTGAAGTCACTCAGTTTGTTCCGCTTGGAGAAGAAAAGGCTGAGGGGTGACCTCATCACAGTCTACATCTTCCTCAAGGGGAACAGCGGAGAGGGAGGTGCTGATCTCCGCGCTCTGGTGACCAGCAGTAGGACACAAGGAAACGGAACGAAGCTGCATCACAGGAAGTTCAGATTGGAAATTAGGAAAAGGTTCTTCACTGGGACTGTGGTTGGTCACTGGCACAGGGTCCCCAGGGAAGTGGTGACAGCTGTCAGAACTCAGGAGTGTCTGGATGACACTCTTAGTCATATGGTTTAGTTTCAGGCAGACCTGCAAGAAGCAGGGAGTTGGACTTGATGATCCAACTTGAGATAGTCTACGATTCGATGATCCGGGACTGAGCCATGCCACCATGTCAGGGCTGCACGAGACATGCAGCGTTGCGGTCAGTCTTTGCCGTACCAGCAGGAGAGAGCGTCACCGACACAGAGGCGGGGGGAGCAGGTGGCGTCAGGGAAAGATTTTCAGGCAGAGATCTTTGTTAGGAATATTTAGACCTTTGTTACGAGTGTTTCGCAGTATCCCTGAGCCCTCCTAACGGGTCATAAACCTCACCCCTGCCTCTCTCTACCGCTGCGCCGCGGTACGTGCCAGCACCCCTCACGGCGCAGCAGGGGCCTGGCTGCACGATGCGAGACACCCCAGCACCAGGCCTCAAGAAATCATTTCTCTAATTGCATTGAGAAAAAGAGAGAGAGAGAGAGAGATATTCCTGATACTGAAAAGATCGTGTCTTATTTGCTTCCAACTAGCCCCCGCCCTATAGAAAGACCGTGGGGCTGGGCGCCAGGTTTTCAAGGATCGGAAACAAGTCCAAGGCTATAAATCGACGGGAACAAACTATCGCTGCGACTGAGACCGACGGCGTCCGAGTCTCTGGCTGCTCTCCCACGTGCGCAGAGCTCTCTAGCGCAGGCTGGGCTCTATCCATGAGACTTGTGAAAACAGCATCCGGATCCCGCTGGGACCGCACCGGAGTCTGCGCTCCGAGTAAATGCAAACTGGGCACGAGCAACCCGTCCGTCTGAAGTGATCCAAGCTCGCGCTCGCACCTTTCCTTTCTCAGCCCCGTGATATTTCCCTCCCTCCAGCCACCCCGTCTTGCCAGCGTTGCAAGAGATCTGTGCTCTTCCACTAGGGATAAGTTCCAGCTGCTTCAAGACCCAGCACCGATTGCACACAACCCCTTCTATCGTCTTTTCTCCCTCAGAAATATGACAGCTTGCTCCCTTCCGTCCCCAAACTCAACTAGGAAGAAACCCCGTCCGTCTGCCCACCCCGCGCCCCCAGACAGACCCTCGCACCATCCACTTACGCGTGCAGGAAATGACGACTTCAGTGGGGAGACTGCAACAGAGATCTCCGTAAAGCAGCCTCACGTTGAAGGGAAAGGTCTTGCTTTTACTCGGCACTTTGTAATTAAAGACCAGCAAGTTACACAAGGAGTTCCTCTGCAAGGTTCCTTCTATCTGGTCTGAAAAGTGTTCCTGGAGGGACAAAGTCACGAAAACTCAAAAGGGAGTCCATCAGTGTATGCCCCCACCCTCCATACCAGCCCAGCATGCCTATATGCTCTGGGACGGCTGTGTGTGCAACAAGCCTTGTGTGGGAAAGACTTAAATAAACAAGCGCTCACGCACCCCCTTACGCCACATCCTCCAGCGGCTTTTTCTAAGATCACAGCTATTTCAGCTCAAAGACCTCCAGAGGGGAGGACAGCTTTGCGTTTGGCAGTAAATTTTATGTGAGCGAGACACTCAAGTACGTGACAATCGATGAAACGGGCAATTGAGTTTATAGTCACCCGATGATTTGTGAAGTTCTAAAAACCAGAACTGAGTGCTCCACATGAAGAAAACTGCCCAGATTTGCCCCAGCACTTCACTTGGTACACCAAAGGGAAAAGGACGGGTGAACAGCATTGCTGCGGCCACTGGTACCTGTAACTGGTCTGCCTGGTACCTCCTCCCCGCGTAAGCGTTCAGGTGGTCGGACAGGACAGACAAGAAGCGCCTGATGTCTGTCTGCAAGTACTTCTTGGCGATCTGCTGCAGGGGGATGAAGATGGGGACGGAGTGACGGTAAATCTGCACTTCCGGCTTGGTGAGCAGGTCCAGGTGGTAGGAATCCAAGTAGGTGCCCTCGTAAGCCGTGCTGATGCAGAAACACACTCCCCGCTTGGTCAGCTTCCCACTGATCCCTTGGAGAATCCCAGAGAGAGAGGGTTTACTCTCACTCATCGCTGCGGGGCAGCTTTGCTGGGGCAACACAGACTGCAAGGGGGGCTGCGTCCTCTTACTCGGCTAGCTCAGGGAGCTCCCGAGGACGGTTACAGACTTGCTGTGTTTTACATCCCTAAACTCTTGCAACTGTTTAATAAGGGACCTCTAATGAATTCAGCAGCTTAACGGTAGCTTCAATTCTCAATAAGTGAGTTATGCTGCCAATTCAGACGCAGTCCCGGCTCCAGGGAGAACAGGCTGCCCTGGGTGGAAGGCGGCAGCGGTTCGCTGAGCCACAGGGGCGCCCACTTGCGGCCAGCAGGACTCACATCCTCGCACCGTTCAGAATCATAAGATGGTTTAGGTTGGAAAGGACCTTGAAGATCATCTCGTTCCAACCCCCCTGCCCTGGGCAGGGCCACCTCCCACCAGCCCAGGTTGCTCCAGGCCCCGTCCAACCTGGCCTTGAACACCTCCAGGGATGGGGCAGCCACAGCTTCTCGGGGCAACCTGCCCCAGGGGATCACCACCCGCACAGGAAACAATTTTTTCCCAGTATCTCATCTCAGTCTCCTGTCTCTCAGCGTCAAACCATTCCCCCTCGTCCCACGGCTCCCCTCCCTGATCCAAAGTCCCTCCCCAGCTCTCCTGGAGCCCCTTTAGGCACTGGAAGGGGCTCTGAGGTCTCCCCTTTTCCGCCTTCTCTTCTCCAGGCTGAACCCCCCCAACTCTCCCAGCCTGTCCTCCCAGCAGAGGGGCTCCAGCCCTCCCAGCATCTCCGGGGCCTCCTCTGGCCCCGCTCCACCAGGTCCATGTCCTTCCTATGTTGGGGGCTCCAGAACACAGAGCAAAGGTGACTCTCGTTGGAAAACAACTTTTTTTTTTTTGTTTTTGTTTTTTTTTTCAAAAAGCTCAGGAGCAGATGAAAAGAAGGTGCTGACCTCACAAGCTTGCTTGGAAGACCCAGACTACTGCATATTTAACTGCCTAATTCCCAAAGGCTTCACTCATAAGGTAGTTACACATTTTCCAGAATCTAGACCTTAGTTGAAATAATACAGTTCAGCAAATAATAGTTCCCAGAACATCTCAGAGGCCTCCTCTGAAAGGCAGGGAATTACAAGGTCACTGCTCTTGGAGCGTTTTCAGACTCTAAAGGCTCCAAGCACAACAGCAGCAACGTTAACAGGGAAGTTATACTTCACATCAAGCTCATTTTCCAAAATTTAGCACCCCAGAAATGCAGCCATCGGCAGAACACAGGCAAACCTCGAGACATTACCTGTGAGGTAAAAGACCTCCAGCATGGCCTTAATGCTTTTTATCTTCCACTCTAAAACAGCTCGAGCACTGGGCTGTGCAGGATTTGACACACCTCCTTCTTTCCCAAGTTGCTACAAAAGCCAGAAGAGGAGAGAGGTCAGAAATCACCAACACGAACATGTCACCTGCAGAGAACACAGTCAGGCTACAGAGAAATAATAACCTGGCTCTGAGAAAAGCGAGACATCATTTCAAGCAGAAAAGGGGAGAAAAACCTCAAGAGAAGAGTTCAGAAACGGCCACGCGACCTTGATCCAGCAGTTCTGGACCACACGGCACTGAAAGCAGGGGACACCAGGACTATATGTCATTTTAAAAGGGAAAATAAAAAGAATAATAGTTGATTCTATATGAATAAACTCAATAAATCCACCCTCTGAGAGCAGGAGCACCCCAAAGCTCTCTGCCAGATCTCTGCAGCGAGCCCTTTCTCACCCTTTTTTGCTGCAGGTCCACTTTAGCCCGCAGCTCATCCCTCTGGAGCCTCAGCTCCTCCACTCTTGCTTTCAGCCTGGCCAGTTTCTCTTCTTGCTGCTCCGTTTCCTCTTGCTTCACGGCTGCCTTATGAGCCCGCGCCTCCAGCATTTCCAGGTAGGCAAACACCCCTGCGAGGAAAAACACAACACGCTCTAAAATCCAGGCCGTGATTATTAGTGCTCTGCATTGCGGTACCCAAAACAAAGTAGGTCCAGTGCACATACATAAAGAAACCCACTTAGAACAGCTTTTCAAAGGGGCAGGGGACAGGCAAACATCTGGCAAAGAGGCTTTTGGGAATTTTAGAGAGCCAGGCTGAGTGCCAGCAGACTCTAAACACTGCCCCGCACCAGCAGCTAAGCTCCTGAAAAGCAGAGTGAGCTGGCAAACACACCAGTCCCGATTCCAAGAGATCTGCAATTCCCAGTTTTACTTCTAACCCGGTACACAGAGCAGTGAAGCGACTTCGCTGAAGCCCCCATACCCTAAATTGGCTGAGAGTGACTCAAGGCATAACTTGGCAAGCCAGGGGGTCACTTCTGGCCCCAAGCATTTTAAGGTTCACTCCTGCAGGAGAACACACTTTGCACTTGGATGTCCCGCGCTCTGCACCCCAGACAGCTCACCGTCGGGTGAGTATGCTTTTCCTTCCTCCACCTTCTCTTGACACTCTCCCGCAAGTGGGAAGGCAGGCGACAGCTCTCCCTGGCCAGGCTCCATCCCTTAGGAAGCAGCGACGTGGGGGCAGTGAGAGTTCTTCGTCAGGGACCTTCCTCTTCCTCCTGCTGCTGCAATAGGACTCGGAGAAGCACCCAGGGCAGGTCTAGCATCCGGGCTGGATCCACGCAGGGACAATCTGATGGGTGAAATGACACATTATTGAACCCCATGAGGTCTAATGAGGCCAAGTGCAGCGTCTTGCACACGGGTTGAGGCAACCCCCGGTCCCAGCACAGGCTGGGGGATGAAGGGATGGAGAGCAGCCCTGAGGAGAAGGACTCGGGGGTGTTGGTGGATGAGAAGCTCCATGAGGGCGCAACGTGTGCTGGCAGCCCAGCGAGCCCCCGGCATCCCGGGCTGCATCCCCAGCAGCGTGGCCAGCAGGGCGAGGGGGGATTGTGCCCCTCTGCTGCGCTCTGCTCTGGGGAGACCCCCCTGCAGTGCTGCCTCCAGCTCGGGGGCCTCAGCACAGGAGAGACATGGACCTGGTGGAGCGGGGCCAGAGGAGGCCCCGGAGATGCTGGGAGGGCTGGAGCCCCTCTGCTGGGAGGACAGGCTGGGAGAGGTGGGGGGGGTCAGCCTGGAGAAGAGAAGGCCAAAAAGGGGAGAGCTCAGAGCCCCTTCCCGTCCCTAAAGGCCCGGCCCGGCCCCGCAACGGCTCCGGCACTCACCACAGCAACCGGCGCTCAAACTGCGCGCCTCAGCGCTGCCGGAAGGACGTCACCTCCCCTGACGCCATTTCCCCCCCTTCGCCGTACAACAAAATGGCGGCAGACCTGACTTCCTTCCTCCCCACCACCCCGCGGCTTCCCGCCTGCACCTCCCGGCCGGCCGCG
>NW_009647013.1:1167375-1169375 GCF_000708025.1 Charadrius vociferus | reverse complement strand
CCCAGCGGCGGCCGCTTCGTGAGGGGGCGATGGGGGCAGCCCCTGTGTGGACGTGGGGTCAGGCAGCGTGCTGAGGCAGGCGAGCTGTCCAGAGGAAAAAAAAAAAAACCAAACAAACCAACCCAAAAACTGCCATTCCTGAACGTTTACAACCTGTGTTGGCTCAAAGCCCTCAGCTCCCCCCACCTCCAGTGCTGGTGGTGGGGTCAGGGCCTGCAAGAACAAAATGCTTTTTGGGTGAGACACAGAGTGTGGAGATTGTTCATCCTCATACGTGCGTGCAGGCAGCTGGGCACCTCCTCCCCACCGTCCTCAGCAGCAGCTGCATTGCTTTGCCTCCTCCCCGCAGCTCTGGCGTGTGCCACCTCGCACCCCGTCCCTCACAACGCACTTTGTCTCCCCCCAGGCCCTGGACGAAGCCGCCCTGACAGCGCTGGCGGAGACCCTGAAGCAGCACAGCATCGATCACGAAGTATGGACTGAGCAGCCCGAGAACGTGGCCATCTCCCTGGCGCTCAGGCCCTACCCCAAGGACCAAGTGCACCAGCACCTGAGGAAGTTTAAATTGCTGAAGTGATGGGTCGGGAGCAGCTCTTCTCCTGGGCCAGAGCCGAGCTCAGCCCCGCTGGGAGGAAAGCTGCTGTGTCTCGGGAGCGCTGTGCTAATGGCTCAGCAGCAGGTAGTCAGTCTCCTCGCATGGTGATTGCGGTTAGGTGGTGTGAAAGGGCTCTTTGGTGGGGAGGATTAAATGTTACTCTGTGCAGAATGTGCCTGTGTGTTACGTCAACCTGCCCTCTGCGTGCCGTCAGCCCGCTTGGACGTCTTGCCCCTGCCAGCACAGGCAAACTTTTAGGTTGTGCCAAACCTGAAAATATCTCTGGTGCTTTTTAGGGGTGACCTTTCCCTTGGGCAGCCCTTTGAGCCTCCCCGTCCGCCTGTCTGTCCATCCCAACGGCTTCCTTCTCCATGCCTGAGCTCCGCAAGTGGGCCCTGGCTGCAGACACAGCCGTCCGGTGGCTCTGGTCCTCCCTATGGATTTGGTGCCGGTTCTGCCAGCACAGCCACGTTCCCGGCGCCTCTCCCACCTCCACCCCTCTATCCGTGGCTGCGGAGCCACGCCGGATTGCTTTTTCCTCCCGCGCCAGTGCAGCCGGTTTGTCCACGATTATATTTGCGCTGAACTGTGTGACAAAACCCCACTGTGAACAGCAGACGGCAGCATCGGCTGGTGAGCCGAGACTCGCCGCAGACCTCATTCTGCAGTAAAATAGTTTGAAATGAGCCACTTGGTTAAAAAAAAAAAGTGCGTCGTCAGCTAGAAGTGCGCGTGTCCCACTTCTCCCTGTCCTGGTTGTGCTGTTAATGCCACTGTCACCCCCTGCTCCCCCGATTTTCCCCTTTTCCAGGGCTAAAGGTGAGCACAGAGTAGCTCCTTGTGGCCTTCAAGCTGTTTCTCTCACTCCTCTCCGTCGCAGCCAACCCAAGCGGTGTTCCCACCTCGGTGTTGGGCACTGCCAATCGCCCCCACGGCAGTGCTGGGGAGCACTCTCCCACCAAACCGAGCACCGAACCCCCCCAGTAACCCCCCTGCTGCAGCAGGGCAGGATCCCGCCCCGGTTTAAAACAGCCCCTGAGCCGCTGTCACAGCTGCCGCCCCCCACCTTAGATAAAAAACCCGGTGTCACCGCGGGGAGCCGCACCAAAACCCGCTGCCCACCATCTGCGCCGCGCTCCAGCGGTGAATTCGGTGACCGACAACCACACGCACACCCTCTCTATATTTTCTCTACAGCGCTTTGGGATTTAAAAAGGTATTTTTTTGTCACCGAGCTCCGCACACCGGCTGATTTCCAGCTCTCCGGCGTGACGAACCGCGGTGACGGAGAGGGATTCCCGGTGCGAGGCCGGGGTGACCCCCCAGCTGCCCACACCTCCTGCCCCGGCGTCGCGGCGGCGTCCCCATCGGCACAGAAACAACGAAACGTTAGCTGGTAACTCCG
>NW_009647013.1:1166508-1167288 GCF_000708025.1 Charadrius vociferus | reverse complement strand
GGGCCAGAGGTTTTTACAGGGACAGGGTTGAGGGGAAAAAAAAAAAAAAAAAAGCTATCTCCCAACAGAGAATTCAATTATTATTATTATTTTATTATTATTATTTTAAATAGTTTAAGCTACCTCAGCTGTTAAACACAATCAAAGCAGAAAGAACCGACTGCTTAATTTTATTTAATATTTAATCAGAAAATTTTATCTACAATAATTGACAGACCCCTCCCCCCATCCTTCCCCCTAAAAATTATTGCAGTTTTTTCCCCAAACTGCTGTTTTTTTTACGTCTTTTTTTTTTTTTTTTTTGTCATTTTTTTTTCCTCCTCCTGTTGTAATATACACATTGTAGTCCCCCTCCCCGTTTCGCTCGGAGGCCTGAAACCGGCATAAAACATGGAAAAAATGGTGGGTCAAAATACTCTGGGTTTTTTTTTTGTGTGTGTGATTTTTTTGGGTTTTTTTTTGTTATTTTTCTTTAAAACCGACAAACTCACGATTGCTAGAAAAAGCTGATTGTACGCACAAGCGGGCTGGGGCGGAGGGGAGAGAAGGGGTTTTGTTTTAAGCGTGAATAAAAAAAAACGGCTTTTCCCGCAGAAGTCCAGCGCCGATCCCCTTCCGTGCCCCGCGCCGAGACGTGATCAGTGACAGATCCAGCTGTAACAGAGATGCTCTTCCTCCTCCTCCTCCTCCTCCTCCTCCTGCCGCCGCCGCAGTCCTCCAGCTGCCTTCTCCCCCTCCCCGCCTCCCCGAGAAACCTTCCTCCAGATTACGAAGCCAGCA
>NW_009647013.1:1164950-1166481 GCF_000708025.1 Charadrius vociferus | reverse complement strand
CATACAGAGAGGGCTGATGAGTTGTGTGAAGGCCTGGCTTTTTCAGTAACAACAGATCAAGTTGATGTCTTAATTGCTACTGTCATACAGAGGAACTAGCCACATAGTAGCTTGTCTGACACTGTGATCCAGGTCTGAAAGGTGCAGCCTATTTCAAGTGCTGTAGTCTGCCGTCTGATCTCCTCTGTGACACTGGAACCAGTAAAGCCCATTCAGCTCTAGTAGCTGACATGGAGCTGTACTGGGTAGTCTTGTGGCTTTGCCTTTGACAGCCTTTCTGAGATGGAAGGCTCAGCACCCTTTCACCTTCTTTTTTTTCTTCTTTTTTTGAAGCCGCAATCTTTTGTTTGCTTCTGAGAAGCAGTTGCCAGCTAATGCCAAAACCAGTTCTCTGGCTTAGTATAGTGGTTTTGGATGTAATAACAATGTTGAGAGAGATGGTGAGATGTGCTGAGAAGAACCTGACAAACATCGAGCAGAGTGACACATGGCTTTTATGTACACGGTATGCCTGGGGTTGCCCAACGTGACTCACTTCCTCATAGCCTGGCATCTGCTCGCTGCGTTTCATGAAGTCTGGTTGAACCCAGGTAATTTTTGTGCAGCTTTGGCTTTAGCTGTGTGTTGGATTCCCGTTAGCTGGTACGGTTGGTTCACCTATTGATTTCAACATAATGTTGAAAGGGACCTTGGCACAGCAAAAGGCATTTTTCCTGAAGTACTTGTAACTGGCTCTTCCTGACCTCAGTTGTCATGTCAGCAGCTGCCAGGAGGAAGAGCTAAGCTGTCTGTGTAACCCTCACCTTATGACACCCTTCCTTTAAGGTGACATTCGCATTTGGGACCTGCAGTGGAATCAGTGAGGCTAAGAGCTTGGTTGAGGAATTATGGGTGTGAATGTCATATCTGCTTCAAGTTGCGTTTTGAGCGCTGTCTGCTGCTGGTGGGGGTGTACCAGATAACATTTTTGAAGAACGGCCGTTGGGCATTTCAGTCTATGAGCTGGGCTACTTCAGGAACAAAGGACAACTGGTTCTTTGTCGTGTGTAATGTCAAAGGAGGACTTACAAATTCAGTTATTGGAAGAATTATGCTGTGGTGGCTTGAGAAAGATATTGTGGTGTACTTGTAATCTGGCAATAGAACCAGTTACGCTATTGAACATGCCATAAGCATCCTGGAGCAGGGTTTTAGCTGACAACTAATTAGACAGCTAATTCTGTCTTAAACAACTCTTTCCTCAGGACAGGCCCGCTCTGTGTTAAAAGCTGGCTAGGCGCTTGTGTGTTTAACATCTTAGCTATACAGGATTTGCATCGCTCCGCCGCGTTTTACCGTGGCAGCCCGGCTGCACCGCGGCGGCACAGGGGCCATCAGCCACTCCGGTGACGGCCGACCCTAGGAAAGAAACCCTCCCCGCTCGCTGTCAGCCCAGAGCCGGGGCGAGGGGCATTTAGCACCAACGCTTATTTATTTTTCCAGCTCGGCCGCGGCGGCGCCGCTCTTTCACCCCAGCAACCGTGCCGCACAC
>NW_009647013.1:1163333-1164874 GCF_000708025.1 Charadrius vociferus | reverse complement strand
TGCTGGTGCCCCCGGGGGGTGGCCGTCACCCAGTGCCGATGGGACCACAGTGGCTTCGACCCAATCCTGCCAAGCGGGGCCGGTCCCAGTGGGAACCAAGCGTGATGAGCCGGTACGGCCGGGGACGTTCAGCCTTTACGGGGAGGGGGGAAAAAAACCCGTGAAAACTCCTCGGGGTACCTGAGATGTGCTTAGCAGTTTCTTACTGACCTGCGCCCCATCTGCTTCTGTTTTCAAAAGGTCAGTGGAGGAAAGCTGGTTGCAGTAAAGGCCCGCGGGTCTCAGCGCCGGGTCATTTACCTGTCAAAAGCAAGATCCAGGCTCAGCCGGGGCTCCTGGATGCTGGAGGGACGCTCACCGCCCTCTCGAGCTGAGGTTTGGGGGGAATTTGGGGAGGGGATGCTCATGGATGGGGCAGAGCCGGGGGACTGTGCTGCCAGCATCGTCCTTGCACCATGAGCAGCAGGATTTTGGTGGGGGGATCCCAGTGGGGAGCCGAGACCTGTTTCACCTTTCTCCCCACCTCCTGCACCATTGCCCGGGGCTGCTGCTGGCTCCGGAGGCGTCTCACCCCTGGGGAGCATAAAATGCCACCCAGCTGCTTGGCGAGAGGGGTAAAAGCCGCCGGCTCAGCCCGTGCACCGCAGCCAGCTCACGGGAGAAACCCCGCTCCCTCCGTGCCGAGCGCTGCGGCTGCTTCCCAGGAGGCTGCAAGCCCCATCCCGCAACGTTCCCATGCAAAACCCACGAGCCAAGCGTGTCCTCCATCAGCTTAATGGCGCCGAGGCGAACCCCGGCAGCTAAAAATATCGGAGGCATCTCAGTCTGGCCCAGGGAGGACCTCGCCAAAGGGCTAGGACTGCGGCAAGGTCCTGTATCCGACCGTTCTCATTCCGCATCCCCAGCTTTCACAGCTCCCCGGGGATGCATGGCTACAAACGGACGCACCGCCAGCCCACCGTGAGGGCTGGAGGTGTTGGAGATGCTTGGCATGTCCCTGCATCCCTCCCTCAAGGACACACAGGACACTCCGGGGCGCTGGTGGCCATGGGCTCCAGCACAGCAGCAATGCCAGACCTTTGCTGCTTCCCCCTTCGCCCCCTTCGGACACCGGTACCCCCAGGGCCAGAGAAGTGAACGCAGAACCCCCGGGAATTGGCTGCCCATCCCGGGAGCGGGGACGGCACGACACTGACCTGCTCCGAGCACATGGAGTTCATCCCGGGCATCTGCAGCGAGTTCATCTGCATCTGGCCGGCCATGGGGTTCATGTTCTGGACGTTGGTGTTTCCTCCCGCCATGGAGACGGTGATGCTCATGTTGTTGTACATGCCCTGCTGAGAAGGCGCCGGCTGGCTCTGCCCCGCTTGGCTGAATACGCTGAGAGAGAGAGAGAGAAAAGAGCGTTACTCCGGCGTACGTGGTGGTGGGAGGCACCTCGAGATGTGTGCTGAGCCCCTGGGGTGGCCCGAGCCAGCCTGCCTCTCGGTGAACGCCGAGATCACCTGTGGGCGGGAGCCCTGCCGGTCCCTGGGGACCGC
>NW_009647013.1:1151518-1163239 GCF_000708025.1 Charadrius vociferus | reverse complement strand
TTCTCCTGCTCTAGCAGGAGGCTCCTCGGTGCGATGGGGTGGAGCAGGAGAAACACCAGTGCCAAGAGAGGGATCATTACAGGGCTTCGGGCTGGATGAAGGGCAGTCAGATCAATCATAGAATCACAGAATGGTTTGGGTTGGAAGGGACCTTAAAGATCATCCAGTCCACCCCCTGCCCTGGGCAGGGCCACCTCCCACCAGCCCAGGTTGCTCCAAGCCCCGTCCAACCTGGCCTTGAACACCTCCAGGGATGGGGCAGCCACAGCTTCTCAGGGCAACCTGACACCAAGCCCTGGTCTATGTGACACTGAGTTCACCCCCTTCACGCTCCTTCCAGTGGCCTCCTCGAGACCCAACCATCCGTACTTCTGCTCCCAGCAGGAGAACAGCTCTCCATCGCAAGGCAAGGTGAAACATCTCACCTCCAACAGAGCTCCCACCTCATCCCACCCAGCCCAGTAACCCCCTGCTCTGCGCTGCTTGACCAGGACCGGTGAGCTGAGCTACCTTCACAGAGCCAAGACGGAAAGCAAGGCATCCCCCAGGTGAGCATTTGGTTTGGTTTTTTTCCCCCCATTTCTGGAGATCTGAAGCTCAAATCTGACTCATGCGAAAACGCCAACAAGTCTGGTGACTCTGCCCATTTGCTTCCCTACATCAGAGCCGGACACATCTTAAAAGGGTCATGCAGTGACCCGGGACTGCTGGTCTTGACTCAATTTATTGTCATTGTTTCCTCAGGCCACTTTCACAAGACATGATTAAGCCACTTGTTTAATTAAAAGCCAAAGCCCTGCTTCATGTCTTACTCAACACACGTCATTTAAATGCTGTGGGCTTCTGGCTGCCTCCGCGGTGAAGACAAGGATAAGGCCGATGGTGACTTCTGAAGGACGTCACAGTAGGAGGACACATCCTGAGCTCAGCACGTGTCCTCAGCCAGGTGTCCCCTACGGGCACCACCACGCCTGCCAACACCCTACCAGGGGCCCATCACCTCGGTGTCACCTTGCTGCCTTCTCTCTGTGTCACCCGTGTGCTCCAGGTTATGCCCACCATGATCTTACTTGCTGTTCCCCATGGCTCCTTGCTGCCAGGTCTTCATGTCGGGCGACTGGTAGCCCGGTGTCGGCGGCGCCGGCTGCAGCATGGGGCTTTGCGAAGGCGGGAGCTGGGGTGACATCAAGGGGCTGCTGGGACTGAGCGATGGGGCAAAGGCGGGTTCGTTTTGCTGACCCATGCCTGGGGAAGGACAGACGGCGTCAGTGGTGCCCAGAACCCCCACCAGCACCCCCAGTTCCCTCCTCCTCCCCTGCAACCGCTGGCATCGAACCAGAAGCGGCAGCCTTGACTCAGTCTCGGTGTCTCCGGTTTTCATTTTGAGCAGCTGCATCGCTCAAACGCCAATATTTCAGGGATGAAGGAGCAGGGAACCCCCTCCTCCAGTGGTTTCCATCAGCAAGTGTTCCTCTTTAGCACCACACCTGGCTGGGAAACAGCCAGGGTAACGATGAGATGGTGCCAAAGGAGGTTCCTGCAGGGCTACCGCAGCCACACCGCAGTTTTCTCTACCCGTCAGTGATGTCCGCCTTGCTGAGACCCTGCGCTGATGCTCGAACGTGAAGTCCTTCAAGACAGCGCCCATCTGCACGCAGCTCTGCACCGGCTCACCCATCTCATACGAGCTTGGTGCCCACGCAAGAGGCGTTAAGCCGCCTGCAGCTCATTTCAGCCATCTCAGCGAGGACTTGGCCTTTTTCAGAGCGTATATATTTAAGGAAGCTCCATTTAGAGGACCGCCTTGCACCACCGTTTTCAAGGAAAGAATTAAAGGATTATTTGCCCAAATGATCCATTTAGTTTTTGGAGATTTAACCAGAAAAGGTCCCCTTGGGAGGTGGTGACCAGAGACCAGACCGGTACGCAGGGTGGGTGAGATGGCTGGGGATGAAGCCCCGGGGGTGACGGGCGAGCAGGACTGAGCTGCAGCGTCCTCGGGGGGGTCTCAGCTCTGCCCTCCACCTCTCCCTCCCCACCGCCGGACGGCTTTCCAACGCAACCAAACTGCTCCACGTACCCGATCCTGAATACTGAAAGATGTTCTGCTGCATCTGCGGCGTCATCCCGGCGCCAAACTGCCCTCCGACGCCGCCCATCATCCCCCGGTTCACCATGCTGCTGCGGTTCGCCAGCGCGGCCTCGGGGTTGGACGCCAACGGTGAGAAGGGACTGGTGGAGGTGGGAGGGTTTCCCGGGGTCGTACCGTAGTTTGGGGGGTAAGGGAACTGCTGGGGGGGTGCTTGGGGCAAACGAGCGGCTCCGATCTGTACCGGGAGCCCGGCGGAGGGAGGGAGGTTGTTTCCGAAGCTTTGCTGTCTCATCAGGATGGCTCGCTGCTGCATGAGCTGCCGCTGCCGGTGCTGCTGGCTGTAGAGCTCGCGCTGACGCTGGGCCAGCATCTGGGCGTTGAGGGGAGGCTGCGGGGAAGGAGGGGGATGCCCCAATTATCACCGTTACCCTCCGGTTCCGGCAAACAGCGCAGAGCCCGCCCTGCGCAAGAGCCGCGGGTGCTCCCCTTCCCCGACGCGGGGTGCCCGTCCTCCGTTTCCAGCAAGGCAAGCTGGAAAACTCCTGAAATGCTGTAAATCGGCCCCGTTCGCACCGCTGCAGGGCAGAGCAGGTTGGAGATATTAAAAGTCAGCCTCCGCACGGGCTGAATGGCAAAGCTCCGGGAGCTGGAGCATCCCCCCAGCTGGGAAAGGAGTCTCTCCGTCACCTGGCTGCCACCAACCACCTCCGTGGGACCCACTTCTTGTGCCCTCACCGGGATGCTGCCGCGCGCCACAGCCCAAGATCCCTGACCTCAACTCTTTTGGCTGCGAGCCGGTGAAAAGAAAAGCCCATCCTACCAGCTTTTCCATGACCACGGGCTCGTTCCCCACATGGCTGAGCCAGATGTGTGGGAATTAATCACCTTAAAAAGCCTGAAAAAGCCATCAGCGGCTGAAATCGGAGCTACAACGGGAACCGTTTGGTCCCCTTCCCTATCACTAATGCTCCCCACGGCACATTAGGGACGTCACGCCGCTTCCCAAAAAGGCAAAGGCTTCTCCAAGAAGCGGAATAAAGTCACCAGAACTCAGTTACGCCTTCCAACTTCTCCTCGTACCCTGCAGATGTTTTATCCACTTTAGTAGAAGCCAAACAAGAACTTCAGTGCCTGGGGATTTGCGGCATCAATAAGAAGACTCACTAGAGATTCTGGTATTTAAAGGATGGCATCTATTTCCTAAAGATCCTTCTCAATTAATACGTTGGCCATCCTTCTCTAAGCAATAATGAAGTATTTATACCTTAAGCAGGTGGAGGAGCTGGAATAAGTGGTAAGCCAAAGAAAACCCCGCAGCAGCTCGTCTTGCAGCCACCTCCCCACACACGGGAGGATATTTCTCTCCCGTTAATGACAGAGAGGAGCGAGCCAGGCTGTGCCGACAGGGAGGGATCAACCCCCAGTTTTTGCCAGCCGGAAGACCGTGCCGCATCCCTCTTACCTGCGGCGTGATCTGCTGCTGCATCCCCGCCCGCATGTTGATGCCCACCGGGGAATTGGCCGCAAACTGGTTGAGGATCGCTTGCCGGTTTTGATGGATCAGCTGGAGGGGAGAAAAAAAACCCAAACAATCCAAGGAGACCTTCAAAACTCCGATGCAGGAGCTTCCCACCCATCCGATCCCTTCCGATTGGGATGCGCGGGCTGCAGGCAGGAGCGAGGGTCTCTCCACCCCGCTGCCCGCAGCCCTGGGATGCGGAGGGGGAAGAATTACCTGCTGCTGCCCCTGCAGCCGCTGCTGCAGCTGAAGTCGCAACTGGTTGGGGGCCGTCGGGGGTCTGTTGAGCGTCTGCCGGGGTTGCATGGCCATGTTGGTGGGGAAGGCGCCGCGGGGCGGCGGTACCTGCACCGGCATGGGTCCGAAGGATGGCTTCTGCCTGACCATGCCGGGGAAGGCGCCGGGGAGGTTGGTGGTGGGAGAGGCGGAGGAGTAAGGCTGAGGGTACATGCCGGGTTTCTGCTCCATCATCAGCGGTGGGGTGGCTTGTTGGGGCTGGGACCGCTTCGTCAGGGGTTCCCGCCCCCCCGCCCTGGCGAAGGTAAAGAGGGAAGAAAATATCACTTTGGAGCTCCACCGGCGCCGGACCCCTCCCGGGAGAGCACAGAGGGGACAGAGGACGTGTCCGGCACGGGGCAGGTCTCTCGTAAGGATGCTGCTGCCTGTAACCCTCAGCCCTGGGCCAGGCTCCGGCCCCCGTGAAATTAAACGCCCGCTCCCTGGGGCTTAGCAGACCTTCAGAGGGATGGCAATGATTTCTTTTGGCTTGCTCGGCAGCAAAGACCAAGGCCAGGCTTTTCGGAAGGGCTCGGGGCTCCCCTCCCTGGGCTGGCGGGGGGCTGCGGGGTAGGAGCAGCGGACCTTCCTCCGCTTTCCTCCGCAGGGTGGGTGAGCACTGGGCTGCTCATCTGAGCTCCAAACGGTAACGAACTCTGAGGAGTGAGCTGAACATGGGAAATAATTTGTGCTCTCTTTCCTTTCCTACATTTAGGCAGCCTCGGAGGCTCGGCTGGAGGAAGAGGGTACGGCATTTCGGGTCCCCATCTCCCCCAAGAGCCCTTTGGACACAGGCCACCTCCAAGGACCTGAGCCATGGACCCCCGGGACCGGGAGAACTTATGGAGAAGCACAACCATCTTCCTGCGCTGCTCATGGACAGCCCTCGCCAGGAACCCATGGGAGACAGCACCTTTTGGTCTACAGTACAGCCATTCCTGTACAAATGGGCCATATTACAGCTGGGGGATGATTTCCACAGCAGCAAATCACGACAAGAAGATATTCTGTGCTGCTCTTGCTTGACTCAGGCCAAGAAATCTGATGTTTGACCTACGAACCCACGGCCAAGTAACACCTTGGGGCCAGAATCCTGCGTCCGAGTCCCACGGATTAAGAGAAAACTGTGTTAAGAGAAAAACCACACACATAAACCACTCCCAAAAATCCCACGGCCTTTGGGATTTGGTTAGATGGTGCCCATCAAAGGAGCGAGGCGTGAAGGCAGGGATGAGGATATGGGAACGGTGGCGGGGGGAAAATTGCTTGAGATAAATGAAGATGGAGCTTATATGGCTCAAGGACCGGCTAGCAAGACATAAACCAGCAACCTGTGGTGGCCAGAAACCACAGACCTGCTGAAATGAGGCTCTTTTACTCTTCTCTCCTCAAACTACCCAGTTTCCAGCCGCCTCCTGATTAAACTGGGTGCAGGTATCTCCGGCACTTCATCCCACCCCGTCTGCAGTAGGACGGAGAGGACGGTGGGTTCGGTGCGGTCAGAGTAAATCCCCAAACAGCCCCAGGGGACGCGAACCCCCACCTGCCAATAACACATCCCAGAGGGGAACTATCAACACGTTTTCTTCCCCAAAATGCCTTTATGCTGACATGTTGTTTCTCTAAAGACATATTTCGAGCAAATATGTCATGGAACTATTCCAAATATTTCCGAGGTTCAGCTGAAGCCGTGGAAAAAGCCCAACATTCCCATTAACGAAATGATCCCTGGATGGGAGCAAAGCTGGATCGGGGTCCAAACATGAGATAATCCCCCCGAACCAGGTCGTCCTCGGCAGGGGAAGCGCCAGATCGGCGTGGGGATGCTTGGCAGCGCTGGGAGCCATCCGAGGGCATCTCAATCCAGCGGTTCGATGCTGCCGGAGCCTCTCCGGTGCAGGAAAGGGTTGCTGGGGAGCTGTGCCAGCTGAGTCTGCAAAATCCTTGTGAAAACACTGAGCTGTTGCAGCTGCATCTTTGACAAGAGCATCTCCAGTACGAAGGACCAGCGAAGCTCAACTCCCTACCCTTAAACTTGCCAAAAAAAAAAAAAAAAAGGCAGGTGGGGATTTTGGAGGCACAGCCTTGAGGAAAGGGACGTGACAAATACCCCAGTGGGGAATCAACTCACTGACGGGTCCCTCAAATCGCTGATGAAAAGATAAACCCTCCCAGCAGGGCAGCGCAAGGCAGCGCGTCAGGGCCACAGAAGATGTGCCACCTCCGGGGCTTAAATGACGCAGGATCGGGCCCAGAGCAGCCAGAGAGATTTGCTCCGAGAAGCTTCTTTCTTAGGACATCGCGTTTATTAACAGGCTTTCGATTCCGTTCCTTGTTTTGGAAAAAGCGTGCGTGTGAGCGCTATGGGGCACGGAAAAAGAAACCACTCCAAGGCAAATCCCAAGCGATCCGTCTCGTTTTCCACGTCCCTCGCTGGCTCCCCTGCAGCCTGCCTTCTCCCCCTGCTGTGCCCTGTTATTTAGGAAAACCCGGACCTTTCACATGCATCTGCCTCCACGGATATCTGCAAACAGGGAGTCTCCGCCGGAGCTCAGCCGCAGAAACCAGGGCCCCAGCGCCATCCGAGTACGACGGCACCGCTGAAAGCAAACCTCCTTTTTTTTTTTTTTTCCTTTTCCCCCTGCGGTTCAACCCGAGACAGAAGGGCAGCTGCACTGTAAGCCAATCTCGAGAGCAAGGGCTGCACGGTTTCATACCAGCGAGGCCATTAGATGTATTATTAGGCAGCACAACCCAGGCTCAGGAATCCCAGGCTGTGGGATTCCAGCTGGAAGGCTCCTCCGTGCCCTAATCCCCCCGGTAAGGTGGGGAAGCGGGACAGCCTGCCAGCTCTCCCCGTTACATGAGCCGCCCGGGGCTGAAACCGCTCGGCCGCCTCTTTGCCAGGCTGCCGGTTCTCATGGGGGAATCGCGTTTGAAAAGCGGAGGAGCGAGATATTGTATTTCACGGGGCTGTTTTCCAGCTTTTTTGGCGGGGGGAGAGAACGGCGTGGTGTTAAGTATCGTCTCTCAATCTGATGCGCTCGTGTGTTCCCACTCACATCTGGCCTCCCGTTACCACCAGATGTTGGAAATCCTCCTCCACGCTCACGTCAAGCCTCAGCATCTGGCCCCGTATGTGACCTCCAGTAAGTCCCACGAGTGGTTCCCTCTTTACCTGGACCAGTTTGTCGATCCCAAGAGCTCGATCCAGCTCGGCCAGCTCTGTCTCGTCTTTGCCGCTGAGGAAGGAGACGAGCTGCTCGAGCAGCGCTTTCTCGTCGTTCCGACCCTCCGGCGTGGTGGGAGGACACAGGAGCTCGTCCAGCTGCGAGGTGATGCACTGGCTGCAGAGAGAAAAAGCCAAGAGAAGGCACGTTAAGGTTTAGGAAGCAGGGAGGAGGCTGAACTGGGAGATGCTGGAGCGACACAGCCCCTGCAGCCACAGGGACTCGCTCCCACCCCGCTGCATCGTGCAAACCCCACGGGACGCAGCTTCGTCCCTCGGCTCCGACACCGGCTGAGCCCGCTCAAGCTCAAGCCCCGTGCTAAAACCTGCTTGTATGGATGAACCTCTCCAGGAAACGAAGCCCGGACAGCGTTTCGGTGAGGTTCGGGGGGAAGAAAACTTTGGTGCTTTTGCAGGCTTTGCTCCCGCAGGCGTTTTAGGCAGGACAGCGGGAGGCTGAGCGAAACTTCTGCCGGCACGAAAGCGGGGAGGTTTGGATGGAGCCAGAACAGCTGGAAGCAAAGCAGCTGAAGGCAAAGGGGAACCTTTGAGCTGCAAAACTAAGATTTCTGCAACGCTCGCTCAATATTCTTTGGGAATAAGATTAATATGTAATGAGAGACATTCCAATGACGTGACTAATTGGAGTCAATCGGATTTGCTGGGTCTGACACGCCGAAGAGAGCCGTGGCACATCACGCTCGCAGAGAGGCACAAAGGCGAGGGCTCGAACATGCCAGCAGTTCCCAAGCAGCAGACATGTTTATCCTTTTAGCTCCAGATGAGGACCAGATGTACAGTAAGGAACTGAAGCCAATCCGACCGAGACCGCTGCAGCCAACACACGCAGCCTAATCCAGGGAAAAGAAATACTCGGCGCTGGGATTTCTTAAATTGCAGAGTAGGAGCGGAGAGGGAAGAGGGGAGACAGAGGTGAAAAACGGGGCTGGTTTCGCTCCGTGGCCAAGGTCCCCGCTGCTTGCCGCTTGTATCAAGCCCAGCTTCTCAGTGCCAAGACCAAAGGACAAAGTTTACTGCACAGACATGGTTCTTGCGCAGGAAGGGGAGGACAGGCTCCTTCTCCACCTTAACAGGCAGGTAGAGGAGAAATTCAGGTCGGCACCATCTCTTCAGTCCATGCCACACCTCTGCATGGATGGCAAAAGTTGGTTTATAAAGAGATTGCGGCGACAATACAACCTTGATATAGTAAATAAACCTCCAGCGCGTCCTGCCCTGCAGCCCAATCCAGCCTGAGAGCCTTCCCCACCCCTCCTCTCCTCCAGCACTATGCCACGGTGGGGTTCAGATGGGTCTCTTGGCAGGTAACGGGGGGGGAAGGAGATCCTGGACCCCGTGGCATCATGTCCCCAGTTTTCTATCCAAAGGTATTTTACCCACCGCAACCCTTCAGGGTTTGGGTTTTTTTTTAAGGCAAAAACTCTGATTTTGCACATGGTGAGGAGGAGAAGTTCAGCTACATGCAGAGATGGTGTCAAATGCTGCTTGAGGTCATGTAAAACATCTCCCTGGCACGGCCTCCAAGCGCTGCTCTGGAAGGGTGCAAGTCTCCGGCCCTGCACAGATGTCCTACAAACCTCAGGCATCTCAGATGGCACCGGCTGCCAGTGCTGAGGCAACCAAATCGGGCCCCGGGTGGCATGTTTGACCTTGGGGGATTAGAGGAACGTGTGCGAGAACAGCGACCTGGACTCGGTTCGAGATGCCTTGGACATGGCCCAAGGTGTCCCTCTTCTGCAGAAGACACACGAGCACTTACGCCTGAGAAGGGATGTTGTAGTGGTTCCACTTTACCAAGAGGCAAAGGCACGGGAGGATTTGGGGAACGGGAGAATTAAGAAAGGAAGCTCCTGTTCCCCAGGACACCCGGTGCTGGGAGATCTGGGCACCACCACCTCCTCAAACAAGGCCAGGACCTCAGCCCACCTCCAGCTAACGTGAACCTCCCAGCTGGGAAACCTTTCCAACCCCCAAAGCAAAAGCTCTGCTGGTTTGATCTTAGCTGAAATATATTTCTCGGTCCTGTGATATCTGCAGTCCAAAGGCACCGTTTCCTCCAACTGCGGTCTCTGTTGGGTGGACAGGCAGCTGCTGGGACTGTGGGCATCTCCCAGGACAAGCGTGTCCTCCCCAGTTGGTGCACATCTGCAGGTCTTGAGAACCAAAGTCTAGAGGCTTCTCCCCATCAGAATCTCTTCTCTTGGCTGCGGTGGAAGCGGGGTTTTGTAGTTGATCTCTATGCCACTAGATGGAAGTGGTTAGACCCCACCAAGATGCTGCCAAGGCAGGTCTCACCCATGGAGCTCCATCAGACCTCAGTAACCAGAGGGAACTGAGCTGGGAACAGGCTTCTTCCAGTGTTGCCTCTGCCCACCACCTCTGGCAGGAACCACGCATACCTGGAGAACATAATTCAGGAGGAACGGATGCTCACCAGGACGAGCAGCCCTCTGCCTCTCATCTTGCTGTCATCTCGCGGCCCCGGTCCATGTGTTGGCTCTACCGGTGGCTTCACCATGTGCTAAGCCCAACCTTGCTGGAGGGAGCCAATGGAGCCATGGGAAGTCCCACCACGCAGCATGATTTTCCTTGCTTTCTCCCCCTTCAAAGCCGAGAAAATCAAATACTACCTCGTGAAACCTCAACCAGGCAGCAGTTTTGAAGTGTGGTTGAAACCAAACTCAAGGACCACGCAAGATTTGTTACCTCCGCATCTCACCAGGCTTCGGGCAGATGCCACTGCTTCACCGATCTGACCTTGTACCTTATGTCCTGGCACGCTGTTCTGCCCTGAAAACCACCCCCAGGAGTGACTCACTCATGTTTTTCCCACCTGAGGAATCCCGGGATGATGCTGCCCGATGTTCCCCTCCTTGACACCTGCAGAGGTCCCAAGCCTTCCACGTCAACCTGGGTCCTCACTCAATAATCCAGCCGCAAAGGATGAGCTAGAAGAAATTCCAGCTCCCTTCCTCCCAGCTGGGCTGGCTGGGGAGACAAAAATGTCCACAGCCAACCAGTCCGACTCAGACTGGAGCACAGGGCTGCTGAGTAAGGTAAGGTCATTTTTACCCCATAAGCAGCATTTTAAGGAACATTCGTAGCTTAAAGATCAGGTTGATTTTCCCACCAGCTCTGCCCTTTGCCAGGTGTGCCCCCACGGATCTTATCCCCACAAACTAATGACACCGCCGAGGCTTAAAAGGGAAGTTACTTCCTTGTGGCAAGGGCTCAGGCTGGCGTAAATGCTCAATTAAATGGGGATTTGTTTTGTCTCCCAGCTCTTTCGAGCAACAAGAGGCAAAGTCCTTCCAGCAGAAGTCCAAGATCTAGTTGTAGCGGTGGAGACCGCTTAGGAAACTCTCTTCGTGGGCTGAGCAAAGAGCTTTTAGAAATTAATCCAAATTTAGTTCCGAGAACAAGATGTTTGGCTACTGGCTTGCTCAGATACAACTCTTACATGTGTCTTCTTCATGACTGGAAAACAGCGACTGTGCTCATCTGCTAAAGACTTCAGTTAATAGAGGAAATTCTGCCTCTCCGCAAGAGCAGGGCTGGGCTTTGGCAAAAGGATCCACGCAGAGCTCATCAGCGCTGGCTCTTACACCAGGCACCCGAAGCCCTCCCCAGGCCAGGGGGAGGATTCACCTCTCGTCATCAAATCCATCTCCTCGAGCACTGCTGCCACTGCTGCTGCCCCAGCGAGGACTCTGGGGTGCCCCTTGGCTGGTAGGGCATCGACTGCCCAGCTCCATCAGCAGGGCTCACCACCCTTCTGACCTCCCGTCCCAAAATATCTGACCTACGGTCTCCTCCAACCTGTTTACAGCCGAGGAGTGACCTTGTACTTCGGGCAGGTGACGACCCCTTGGCTGCTCCATGGGGCAGGAACCCAAAAAAGGTGGTCACGGGACCGGAGGGGGTTATTTGACTTCGGATTACAGCTGTGGTCATTTTAGCTGAAGCCAAACACATGGGAACTGCAAAGAGCTGCAATCATGGGAAAACACAAAATTGTCCTGCGGTTCTCCAGATCCCACCAGTGGCCCAGCCGAGAAGGAATGCTGGAGGGCATCAACCCAAATATTGGCTGCAGCACTGGTAAGGGATACTGGGGACTTGCAGCATCCTTGGCTCTGCCATGGATATATGGCCACTCTGTGATGATTCTACGATGACTCTATGATGATGATATGGGATTATTCAGGTCCAGACATACCCTGGATGTCTCCCCTGAACCCACCTTCCTTGTCTACTCGCACGCTTGCTCCTAAAGAGAGAACGGATGTCATCTCTCGCACCGTGGCACCCTTCACATCCCACGTCCCAGCACTTTGTGGTACCAGCAGCAACCACCACCACCACCGTGCAGCGACCAGTCGTGCTCGTCCCAGTTTGCACTCGCCGGGTTTCCAGGCAGGCAGCAAAGCAAAGCCACGTCTCTTTGACCCCAGCAGCTATTGCCAGGACATCCCGATGTTCTCCTGGGAGAGGTCGGGAAGCCGCCAGCCCCGTGATACTTACTCTTCGGGTTTATTCAGCGCCCCTCGATTCATGGCTGCCATGCTATTATCCGTCCAGGGG